>NW_028321212.1:0-110494 GCF_062004578.1 Staurois parvus
TGTTAATCTGGGACGGGATTTTGCCAAAATGAAAAGGTGACCTCAAGCAGAATGGAGGACGGCCTCTTGTTGGCTGCTACTGAAGGAGAGGTCTGTCCTTGGTGAGCAGCCAGACAACATTAACCTCAGCCGGGCCGTGCTTTCCATGGCAGGTGCCAACGTCATCTCACCCCTTACATGGGTACGGTGAGAGGAGAACAGGCGGGGGAGGGGGGGGTGGACGTCAGGAAAGGCTACGGTGAGAGGAGAACAGGCGGGGGAGGGGGGGGTGGACGTCAGGAAAGGCAATGGTGAGAGGAGAACAGGCGGGGGAGGGGGGGGGGGCTGGACGTCAGGAAAGGCAATGGTGAGAGGAGAACAGGCTGGGGGGGGGCTGGACGTCAGGAAAGGCTACGGTGAGAGGAGAACAGGCTGGGGGGGGGGGGTGGATGTCAGGAAAGGCTACGGTGAGAGGAGAACAGGCGGGGGAGGGGGGGTGGACGTCAGGAAAGGCTATGGTGAGAGGAGAACAGGCTGGGGGGGGGGGTGGACGTCAGGAAAGGCAATGGTGAGGGGAGGACAGGCAGGGGGGGGGGGGCTGGACGTCAGGAAAGGCAATGGTGAGAGGAGAACAGGCTGGGGGGGGGGCTGGATGTCAGGAAAGGCAATGGTGAGAGGAGAACAGGCTGGGGGGGGGGGGGGCTGGACGTCAGGAAAGGCAATGGTGAGAGGAGAACAGGCTGGGGGGGGGGTGGACGTCAGGAAAGGCAATGGTGAGAGGAGGACAGGTGGGGGAGGGGAGGGGGCTGGACTTCAGGAAAGGCTATGGTGAGAGGAGGACAGGCGGGGGAGGGGAGGGGGCTGGACTTCAGGAAAGGCAACGGTGAGAGGAGGACAGGCGGGGGAGGGGAGGGGGCTGGACTTCAGGAAAGGCAATGGTGAGAGGAGAACAGGCTGGGGGGGGGGGGTGGGGTGGACGTCAGGAAAGGCAATGGTGAGAGGAGAACAGGCTGGGGGGGGGCTGGACTTCAGGAAAGGCTACAGTGAGAGGAGAACAGGCTGGGGGGGGGGGGGGGGGCTGGACGTCAGGAAAGGCAATGGTGAGAGGAGAACAGGCTGGGGGGGGGGGGGGCTGGACTTCAGGAAAGGCAATGGTGAGAGGAGGACAGGTGGGGGAGGGGAGGGGGCTGGACTTCAGGAAAGGCAATGGTGAGAGGAGGACAGGTGGGGGAGGGGGGGGGGGGCAATGGGTGCCATGCAATGTCAGAGCATCCAATACTATAATGGACTCCAGACCACCATTGATGGACACAACACAAGGCTTCGCCTATCCAAATCCATCGCAGATAAAGGCAAATAAACTGCTCAGGATAGGCTGATTCTAGCAACCAATGGAGAGCTGCAGCCTGTGGTCACATGACTCTACAAACCGTATTCTTTACTCCACATCTATTGGCTGCTCAGAACTGAATTCTCCGGCTGAATTCTTAGGGACCCATTTATGGTGGGGAGGAGATACTCTCTGCTAAGCCTCGGGGGGGGGGGCAAGGGGGGGTGCACAATGTTTTTACGCATTCCTGTACATTGCGTTTTGGACCAGCCCGTCCCCACATGGAGGAAAAATATATTTTACATAGATTTTAAAAATATTCTTCCCAAATATATTGACATATATTAGAAATACTACAATTTTGGCCGCATTCAATATATTTCTATTTCTATATATATATATGGGCAGCACAGCGGTTAAATGGGCAGCACAGCAGTTAAATGGGCAGCACGTCCCCCTGGCAGTACTCGGGTCGCTGGTTCAAATCCCAACCATGGCACCACCTGCCTGGAGTTTGCATGTTCTCCCTGTGCCTGCGTGGGTTTCCTCCGGGAACTCCGGTTTCCTCCCACACTCCAAAGACATGCTGGGAGGTGAATTGGCTCCTGTCTATATTGGCCCTAGTATGTGGATGTATGAATGTGAGTTAGGGACCTTAGATCATAGGCTCCTCGGGGGCGGGGCCTGATGGGAATGTACAATATATATGTAAAGCGCGGAGTACATTGATGGCGATATAGAAGGACCTGAAATAAATAAATACATTTCTATTTACAGACCCTTCACTCTGCAGCGTAGAACTGGAATTATTCAGAGTTCAGGGTAAGGCGGTGATATACCATCCAGCTGCAGGTCCATCAGAATACATCAAATGTTTAATCAGCACAAGGGATGGTCCTTCCGGGGGTGTGGCCCCTGTACTGGTGCCTGCTCTGCTCCATCATTAGAGCCACACAGCTCTGATCATCCCCTAGTGTAAGGGTCAATACGCGCCACTAGACCTGTCACAGGCATTCGTCAAGGTTGCCCATTTGGCCGGCCTTTTACGCCCCCCCCCCTCCATTCATAGACAGGCGGATGAGTGACAGGTCCACCCCCTCCATTCATAGAAGTCGTACTATTGCTTCCCTCAATAAATAGCAGTCTAGGAATGGAGGACAGGCGGATGAGTGACAGGTCCACCCCCTCCTCCATTCATAGAAGTCGTACTATTGCTTCCCTCAATAAATAGCAGTCTAGGAATGGAGGACAGGCGGATGAGTGACAGGTCCACCCCCTCCTTCATTCATAGAAGTCGTACTATTGCTTCCCTCAATAAATAGCAGTCTAGGAATGGAGGACAGGCAGATGAGTGACAGGTCCACCCCCTCCATTCATAGAAGTCGTACTATTGCTTCCCTCAATAAATAGCAGTCTAGGAATGGAGGACAGGCGGATGAGTGACAGGTCCACCCCCTCCATTCATAGAAGTCGTACTATTGCTTCCCTCAATAAATAGCAGTCTAGGAATGGAGGACAGGCGGATGAGTGACAGGTCCACCCCCTCCATTCATAGAGCGCTTTCATTGATGGAAGCAATAGTACGACTTCTATGAATGGAGGAGGGGAGAGGAAAGGGCCGGCATAATCGGCAACTTGGATGAGTGCCTGTGACGGATCCACAGATGCATTTGTGGGAAAGGGGGGCAGAGGGATGAAGATTTCACACAGCGGCCATCAGCACAAGGGACTCGTCTGATCAGAGTAAGCACAGTCCCTGCTGCTGATGAAAGAAAAAGGAACTAAAGTTCAGCTGCAACTTGTATTACAGTGGATGTGAAGCAGACGCCCCTCCCAGGGCAGAATCAGAAGAATCAGCACAAGGGACTTACATTTAGTGTGACGTGTCCCTGAGTCTTCCTCTGTCCTACACCCCTCCCTGCATCCAGTACAGTGGGGGGGGGGGGGTAACTATCAGGTTGTCTCATCCAGAGACCATGACTAGTCCCGCCCTTTCCTGCCAGATCTGCCATTCATAGAAGCCGTACTACAGCCACTATGAATGACACTGGATCTATGAATGGAGGAGGCAGAGCTATTAATGCTCCACCCCTCCTTCATTCAGTGATCCTGTGTCATTCATAGTGGCTGTAGTACGGGTTCTATGAATGGCAGTTTTGGCAGGAAAGGGCGGGCCTAGTCATGGTCTCTTGAGGAGACCTCCTGACAACCCCCACCACACCGGAAGGTTACAGAGGCGGGGTTGGGGGTAGGAGTAGGGATGAAGGAAGAGTTCTGCTGAAATAAGAAGAATCAGCACAAGGGACACATCCTACTAAATGAAAGTCATGTCCCTTGCGCTGATCCCTCTGTCATTTTAGCTTCACTCAGAGATGCCTTTATGTAGATTTATAGCCCAATCAGGAGGGGGGAGGGGGGGTGCAGGATAAATGGAAAAGAGGTCCAGGAGGACAGAGTCTGAGGCACAAATCCTTTAGCAGCAGCCTTTGCTGGAGGTGGAGGGGGCAGTTGGCTCATCGGAAACTCTCTATGGGCGGCCCCAGCCCCATTAACCCCCAACACACATAACATCTGGGGTCCTAGGTGAAGGTCCAAGGACAGCTGTCATTCACCCGGCATCCAGAGAGGACGTCCTTCTCCAGCCCGGCGTCCACAAGTGACGTCCTCCAGCAAGTGTCTTTGAAGAGTAAAGTCGGCCATACGCCGGGCAGGAAGAGCCTAAAGAGTAAAGTCGGCCATACTCCGGGCAGGAAGAGGTTAAGGAGTAAAGTCGGCCATACGCCGGGCAGGAAGAGGTTACAGAGTAAAGTCGGCCATACTCCGGGCAGGAAGAGGTTAAGGAGTAAAGTCGGCCATACTCCGGGCAGGAAGAGGTTACAGAGTAAAGTCGGCCATACGCCGGGCAGGAAGAGGTTAAGGAGTAAAGTCGGCCATACGCCGGGCAGGAAGAGGTTACAGAGTAAAGTCGGCCATACTCCGGGCAGGAAGAGGTTACACAGTAAAGTCGGCCATACGCCGGGCAGGAAGAGGTTACACAGTAAAGTCGGCCATACGCCGGGCAGGAAGAGGTTACACAGTAAAGTCGGCCATACGCCGGGCAGGAAGAGGTTACAGAGTAAAGTCGGCCATACTCCGGGCAGGAAGAGGTTAAGGAGTAAAGTCGGCCATACGCCGGGCAGGAAGAGGTTAAGGAGTAAAGTCGGCCATACTCTGGGCAGGAAGAGGTTAAGGAGTAAAGTCGGCCATACGCCGGGCAGGAAGAGGTTAAGGAGTAAAGTCGGCCATACTCCGGGCAGGAAGAGGTTAAGGAGTAAAGTCGGCCATACTCCGGGCAGGAAGAGGTTAAGGAGTAAAGTCGGCCATACTCCGGGCAGGAAGAGGTTAAGGAGTAAAGTCGGCCATACTCCGGGCAGGAAGAGGTTAAGGAGTAAAGTCGGCCATACGCCGGGCAGGAAGAGGTTAAGGAGTAAAGTCGGCCATACGCCGGGCAGGAAGAGGTTAAGGAGTAAAGTCGGCCATACGCCGGGCAGGAAGAGGTTACAGAGTAAAGTCGGCCATACGCCGGGCAGGAAGAGGTTAAGGAGTAAAGTCAGCCATACTCCGGGCAGGAAGAGGTTACAGAGTAAAGTCGGCCATACGCCGGGCAGGAAGAGGTTAAGGAGTAAAGTCGGCCATACTCCGGGCAGGAAGAGGTTAAGGAGTAAAGTCGGCCATACTCCGGGCAGGAAGAGGTTAAGGAGTAAAGTCGGCCATACGCCGGGCAGGAAGAGGTTACAGAGTAAAGTCGGCCATACTCTGGGCAGGAAGAGGTTACAGAGTAAAGTCGGCCATACTCTGGGCAGGAAGAGGTTACAGAGTAAAGTCGGCCATACTCCGGGCAGGAAGAGGTTACAGAGTAAAGTCGGCCATACGCCGGGCAGGAAGAGGTTACACAGTAAAGTCGGCCATACGCCGGGCAGGAAGAGGTTAAGGAGTAAAGTCGGCCATACGCCGGGCAGGAAGAGGTTACAGAGTAAAGTCGGCCATACGCCGGGCAGGAAGAGGTTACAGAGTAAAGTCGGCCATACGCCGGGCAGGAAGAGGTTAAGGAGTAAAGTCGGCCATACTCCGGGCAGGAAGAGGTTAAGGAGTAAAGTCGACCATACTCCGGGCAGGAAGAGGTTAAGGAGTAAAGTCGGCCATACGCCGGGCAGGAAGAGGTTAAGGAGTAAAGTCGGCCATACTCCGGGCAGGAAGAGGTTAAGGAGTAAAGTCGGCCATACTCCGGGCAGGAAGAGGTTAAGGAGTAAAGTCGGCCATACGCCGGGCAGGAAGAGGTTAAGGAGTAAAGTCGGCCATACTCTGGGCAGGAAGAGGTTAAGGAGTAAAGTCGGCCATACGCCGGGCAGGAAGAGGTTAAGGAGTAAAGTCGGCCATACTCCGGGCAGGAAGAGGTTACAGAGTAAAGTCGGCCATACTCCGGGCAGGAAGAGGTTACAGAGTAAAGTCGGCCATACTCCGGGCAGGAAGAGGTTACAGAGTAAAGTCGGCCATACGCCGGGCAGGAAGAGGTTACACAGTAAAGTCGGCCATACGCCGGGCAGGAAGAGGTTAAGGAGTAAAGTCGGCCATACGCCGGGCAGGAAGAGGTTAAGGAGTAAAGTCGGCCATACGCCGGGCAGGAAGAGGTTACAGAGTAAAGTCGGCCATACTCCGGGCAGGAAGAGGTTAAGGAGTAAAGTCGACCATACTCCGGGCAGGAAGAGGTTAAGGAGTAAAGTCGGCCATATACGCCGGGCAGGAAGAGGTTAAGGAGTAAAGTCGGCCATACTCCGGGCAGGAAGAGGTTACAGAGTAAAGTCGGCCATACGCCGGGCAGGAAGAGGTTAAGGAGTAAAGTCGACCATACTCCGGGCAGGAAGAGGTTAAGGAGTAAAGTCGGCCATATACGCCGGGCAGGAAGAGGTTACAGAGTAAAGTCGGCCATACTCCGGGCAGGAAGAGGTTAAGGAGTAAAGTCGGCCATACGCCGGGCAGGAAGAGGTTAAGGAGTAAAGTCGGCCATCAGCGGCTCCAATTCCTAAAGAATTTTCTTTCATAAGAATCTTTTCTAAGAATTTTCCTTTGAATTTCGCCCCATTAGCGGGTCACAGAAACGGACGATTTTCCTGTGACCATCGACTTTGAGTGATCGGCGTGTTGGAAGTTTTTTTAAAAACGAATGAATTTCGAATCCATGATGGGAGAATCGTGCCGGAAATATAAATGAGAGAGATGAGCCGTCGCCTGGAAAGAAAGAACATTCTGTTCTGCAGCAACACGAGGTGAGAGCCAAGGATCGATTGGTCGAATTTAGAAATCAATGGTGGTGCCATGGGGTTACAGTGGGAACTATACTGTAAGTGGGGGCTCTGGTTAGCAGACACCCCTTAGAGTTACCCTTTACACCAGAGTCTGTAGCATTCCCCCTTACATCAGAGTCCCCTCCTTACATCAGTGTTCCTTCCTAAATCAGAGTCCCCAGAGTTCTCCCTTACATCGCTTGCTTTCACCATATCCGCTCTCCCCGGACCCCGCATTCACTATATCCGCTCTCCCCGGACCCCGCATTCAATATATCCGCTCTCCCCGGACCCCGCATTCACTATATCCGCTCTCCCCGGACCCCGCATTCACTATATCCGCTCTCCCCGGACCCGGCATTCACTATATCCGCTCTCCCCGGACCCCGTATTCACTATATCCGCTCTCCCCGGACCCCGCATTCACTATATCCGCTCTCCACGGACTCCGCATTCACTATATCCGCTCTCCCCGGACCCCGCATTCACCATATCCGCTCTCCCCGGACCCCGCATTCTCTATATCCGCTCTCCCCGGACCCCGCATTCACTATATCTGGTCTCCCCGGACCCCGCATTCCCTATATCCGCTCTCCCCGGACCCCGCATTCGCTATATCCGCTCTCCCCGGACCCCGCATTCACTGTATCCCCTCTCCCCGGACCCCGCATTCACTATATCCGCTCTCCCCGGACCCCGCATTCACTATATCCCCTCTCCCCGGACCCCGCATTCACTATATCCGCTCTCCCCGGACCCCGCATTCACTATATCCGCTCTCCCCGGACCCCGCATTCACTATATCCCCTCTCCCCGGACCCCGCATTCACTATATCCGCTCTCCCCGGACCCCGCATTCACTATATCCGCTCCCGGACCCCACACTCACTATATCCGCTCTCCCTGGACCCCGCATTCACTGTATCCGCTCTCCCCGGACCCCGCATTCACTATATCCGTTCTCCCCGGACCCCGCATTCACTATATCCGCTCTCCCTGGACCCCGCATTCACTGTATCCGCTCTCCCCGGACCCCGCATTCACTGTATCCGCTCTCCCTGGACCCCGCATTCACTGTATCCGCTCTCCCCGGACCCCGCATTCACTATATCCGCTCTCCCCGGACCCCGCATTCACTATATCCACTCTCCCCAGACCCCGCATTCACCATATCCCCTCTCCCCGGACCCCGCATTTACCATATCCGCTCTCCCCGGACCCCGCATTCACTATATCCGCTCTCCCCGGACCCCGCATTCACTATACCCGCTCTCCCCGGACCCCGCATTCACTGTATCCGCTCTCCCCGGACCCCGCATTCACTATATCTGGTCTCCCCGGACCCCGCATTCACTATATCCGCTCTCCCCGGACCCCGCATTCACTATATCCGCTCTCCCCGGACCCCGCATTCACTATATCCGCTTTCCCCGGACCCCGCATTCACTATATCTGGTCTCCCCGGACCCCGCATTCACTATATCCGCTCTCCCTGGACCCCGCATTCACTATATCCGCTCTCAGGGGCCTCGCATTCACTATATCCGCTCTCCCCGGACCCCGCATTCACTATATCCGCTCTCCCCGGACCCCGCATTCACTGTATCCGCTCTCCCCGGACCCCGCATTCACTATATCCGCTCTCCCCGGACCCCGCATTCACTATATCCGCTCTCCCCGGACCCCGCATTCACTATATCCTCTCTCCCCGGACCCCGCATTCACCATATCCGCTCTCCCCGGACCCCGCATTCTCTATATCCGCTCTCCCCGGACCCCGCATTCACTATATCTGGTCTCCCCGGACCCCGCATTCCCTATATCCGCTCTCCCCAGCCCCCGCATTCGCTATATCCGCTCTCCCCGGACCCCGCATTCACTATATCCGCTCTCCCCGGACCCCGCATTCACTATATCTGGTCTTCCCGGACCCCGCATTCACTGTATCCGCTCTCCCCGGACCCCGCATTCACTATATCCGCCCTCCCCGGACCCCGCATTCACTATATCTGGTCTCCCACAGTACACAGAACATGGAAATGCAATTATTTTAGTAAATATAAACTACTAAATCCCTTTTCTCATCAGCAATATATTACAGCCTTGTGACTTCTATCCGTGTCCAGCAGAGCACTGGTTAATCTTGTAGGAGGAGTTTTCATTCTGCCTTGACTGTCCTATGAGGCTGCATGATCCCTGACCCCTGACGCTCTGTCTAGTTGGCGCTAATTGGCCCTTTGCTGTTCACTCTCACAAAAAAAACTCTTTAGACATACACTTTAAACTGAGCATGTGCAGAGTGCCCCCAAGGTCCTGTTTTGTCAGCAGGTGGATTGGGGACAGTAGAAGAAGGGGAGGAGCAGAGAAGACAGGATCAAACAGCCTTTCTACACAATGGATTAACCCCTTCGGTTACACAGTGAGTATAACAAGCATGCTTTACTGCATCTACAGACCGATGTTACTGTTGTGACCAGTTTAAGGGGAACTCTGCAGATTCAGATTAAGGATAGCTCTACATGTTCAGATGTAAGGGGGAATCTCTGCGGATTCCAATTTAAAGGGGGATTCTGCAGATTTAGATGTAAAGGGGAGCTCTGGGGAATCAGATTTAAGGGGAACTCTGCCAGATCAGATACAAGGGTAACTTTGTGGATTGGGATGTAAAGGGGAACTCTGTGGATCCAAATGTAAAGGGGAACTCTGTGGACTCAGATATAAATGGGAACTCTATGGATCCTAAAGTAAAGGGGAACTCTGTGGATTCAGATGTAAAGGAGAACGCTGTGGATTCAGTTGTAAAGAGGAGCTCTGCAGATTCAGATGTAAAGGGCAACTTTGTGGATTTAGATGTAAAGGGGAATTCTGTGGATTCAGATGTAAAGGGGAACTCTGTGCATTCAGATGTAAAGGGGAACTCTGTGGATTCAGATGTAAAGGGGAACTCTGTAGATTCAGATGTAAAGGGGATCTCTGCCAGTTCAGATGTAAACAGGAACGCTGCCACTTCATATTTAAAGGGGAACTCTGTGGATTCAAATTTAAAGGGGAACACTGCGTATTCAGATGTAAAGGGGATCTCTGGGGACTCAGATGTAAAGGGGAACTCTGCTGATTTAGATGTAAAGGGGAACTCTATGGATCCAAATGTAAAGGGGAACTCTGTGGATTCAAATATAAAGGAGAGCTCTGCTTATTCAGATGTAAAGGGGAACCTTGTGGATTTAGATGTAAAGGGGAACTCTGTGGATTTAAATTTAAAGGGGAACTCTGTGGATTCGGATGTAAAGGGGGAACTCTGTGGACTCTGATGTTAGGGGGGATGAACGCCATATGATTAGAAATGTTATTTGATCACAAAATATATGTATAGTGTCTGCTACAAAACAGAATATTGGCTGTGCGCCAGGTTCGGGCTTGGCTTGGAGAAAAGGTGGCAACCCTACCTAAGACGGCAGGAAGGGGGCCAGCCGCTAGACATGTAAAAGGGCCCCGGGATTGGAGTAAAGGCCCCGGGATTGTTGGGAAGGGCCCCAGGACCAGAGGTCAGGGGGGCCCTTCATGGTTTTCTTGCACCGGGACCCTGAAGGTTCTAGTTAAGCCCTCCATCCAGGTGTGTGCACAGTCTCCACAATTGGGGACCTGACAGTGATTCAGGGCTCCACCCAGGAGACAAGAGGCCCCCTGCCCACCAGCCAAGGTGTGGACCAGAGCAGTAGGGAGCAGCAGGTGAACGTCTGCACTGGCCAGGCTGACTCCAGGAGTTCCGGGGGCTGCAGGGAGCACCATTGTGGTCTGGATTGGGAGTCTGCATTCTAGGGTGAGAGCTGAGCAGTCTGAGGTGGGCAGATATATATCCAGGAGGAACGTTCTGCTATGAATGCTGGGTGAAGCTGAACCCCCTCTGTGGGGAACCCTCATCTCATCAACTTTCATTCTCATCCAAAAGTCACCAAAAAGCCCTAAAACAGGACTTCCTGGCTGGCCTGAACTGGAGGGACTACACTTGGGTGAAGCCCCCTAAACATCACCCCCCATTGCAGGTTAGGAGGAGACACACTCTTCATGAATTCTCTAGACCTTCAATGAATGTGTTCTTCCATATCTTCTCCCGATCCGTCTCGGAGCAGAAAGCACAGAACCGGTCCTCAGATAAGTCCCATTACTACAAACATTGGAGCCCAAAAGTCAACCAATTCCAGAGTCCCTCAACTCTCACCTACAACGTGGACTGCAAACTGCTGAACAATAAAACGATAATTGGTAACAAATAATAAGAAAACATCATTAACTCCACAAATGATAGGCGAGGAAACGATGGCAGAGGTCTGTGAATCATACACTGGGTGTCACAGATACGGGGTGTCACAGATACTGGGTGTCACAGATACGGGGTGTCACAGATACGGGGCGTCACAGATACGAGGTGTCACAGATACTGGGTGTCACAGATACTGGGCGTCACAGATACGGGGTGTCACAGATACGGGGTGTCACAGATACGAGGTGTCACAGATACGGGGTGTCACAGATACTGGGCGTCACAGATACGGGGTGTCACAGATACGGGGTGTCACAGATACGAGGTGTCACAGATACGAGGTGTCACAGATACGAGGTGTCACAGATACGGGGTGTCACAGATACTGGGTGTCACAGATACGGGGTGTCACAGATACTGGGTGTCACAGATACGAGATTCTTGTGTTGAATTCTAGGAAAGAGCTACAATGTATCCGACACCGAGATCGAGAGAGACAGGAGACAAGATGTGGTGGTGGCGCTCCTCAGAGGTGACCATTGTGAGGCCTCAGGGACAATCACCAGGAATTCATCTTCCAATAAAGGAAAATCTTTGGATCCAAAAATGACCTCCAATGTTTCTTAGCTGACCCCCTCCAGAACATTTTACATTCAGGACTTTTTAAAGGGACAGGGGTCAGGGAAGAGTGTTTTGGTGGCAGATACTTTGTAGGTCTCTGTTTGCCAACCACCTACCCCTCACATGTCACACTTCCAGTATGATTCTGAGAATGGAGCCAAGTGCCGGAATAATAGACCTCCAGTGGGTATGCACAGATCATTGGTGGTCACCCAACGACCACATAGGGGAGACTTTGGACCCTGAAGAACCAATGGAGAAGTTGGCGAGGAATGGAGGGGTGACACAAGAGTGGATCTGTTAGTACTGGAGGAGATTTCAGGGAATCCCTGTTAGGATTAGTCCTTCATGAGGATTGGAAAGAATGTCCCTTACATTGGGGGGTCAGTGGGAAGAATGTCCCTTACATTGGGGGTCAGTGAGAAGAACGTCCCTTACATTGGGGGTCAGTGGGAAGAATGCCCCTTACATTGGGGGTCAGTGGGAAGAATGTCCCTTACATTGGTGATCAGTGGGAAGAATGTCCCTTACATTGGGGGTCAGTGGGAAGAATGTCCCTTACATTGGTGGTCAGTGGGAAGAATGTCCCTTACATTGGGGGTCAGTGGGAAGAATGTCCCTTACATTGGGGGTCAGTGAGAAGAATGTCCCTTACATTGGGAGTCAGTGGGAAGAATGTCCCTTACATTGGTGGTCAGTGGGAAGAATGCCCCTTACATTGGGGGTCAGTGGGAAGAATGCCCCTTACATTGGGGGTCAGTGGGAAGAATGTCCCTTACATTGGTGATCAGTGGGAAGAATGTCCCTTACATTGGGGGTCAGTGGGAAGAATGTCCCTTACATTGGTGGTCAGTGGGAAGAATGTCCCTTACATTGGTGATCAGTGGGAAGAATGTCCCTTACATTGGTGGTCAGTGGGAAGAATGCCCCTTACATTGGGGGTCAGTGGGAAGAATGTCCCTTACATTGGGGGTCAGTGGGAAGAATGCTCCTTACATTGGTGGTCAGTGGGAAGAATGTCCCTTACATTGGTGGTCAGTGGGAAGAATGTCCCTTACATTGGGGGTCAGTGGGAAGAATGTCCCTTACATTGGGGGTCAGTGGGAAGAATGTCCCTTACATTGGTGATCAGTGGGAAGAATGTCCCTTACATTGGGGGTCAGTGGGAAGAATGTCCCTTACATTGGGGGTCAGTGGGAAGGATGTCCCTTACATTGGGGGTCAGTGGGAAGAATGTCCCTTACATTGGGGGTCAGTGGGAAGAATGTCCCTTACATTGGGGGTCTAGAACATTGGTATGATATAATGTACACGTCAGGCCAACACCTCCTATGGAACCCTCACTTTTTTCTACATGGAGGCAATGCAATGGACACGCATGGTGAGTTCAGGAAGACACGTGTAACACGGACGATCTCTGCTCCCGAACGTTCCCCCATTACTCCTCCCAGGTAAGATATGTCTTCATGATTTCACAATGTCCTCCAATGTTGGGATCAGAGTCCCAGGTGACGAGGTCATTTAATGCCTAAAAGTGAAACTTCCACACCCGTCATGAAACTCGAGCTTCCTATTACCAATCATCCTAATAAATCCAAAACAAATACAAAGTAATCCGACTATTCAAACACCAAGAAGATATTAATACCACCAACAGGAGCACAATGGAGAGTCAGAGAGAGAGAGGAGGAGGAGGAAGGACTCAGGACTCAGCACTCAGGACTCAGGACTCAGCACTCAGGACTCAGCACTCAGGACTCAGGACTCAGCACTCAGGACTCAGGACTCAGGACTCAGCACTCAGGACTCAGCACTCAGGACTCAGCACTCAGCACTCAGGACTCAGCGCTCAGGACTCAGCACTCAGGACTCAGGACTCAGGACTCAGGACTCAGCGCTCAGGACTCAGCGCTCAGGACTCAGGACTCAGGACTCAGCACTCAGGACTCAGCACTCAGGACTCAGCACTCAGGACTCAGGACTCAGCACTCAGGACTCAGGACTCAGCACTCAGGACTCAGCACTCAGCACTCAGGACTCAGCACTCAGGACTCAGCACTCAGGACTCAGGACTCAGCACTCAGGACTCAGCACTCAGGACTCAGGACTCAGGACTCAGCACTCAGGACTCAGCACTCAGGACTCAGCACTCAGGACTCAGCACTCAGGACTCAGGACTCAGGACTCAGCACTCAGGACTCAGCACTCAGGACTCAGCACTCAGGACTCAGGACTCAGCGCTCAGGACTCAGCGCTCAGGACTCAGCGCTCAGGACTCAGCACTCAGGACTCAGCGCTCAGGACTCAGCGCTCAGGACTCAGCGCTCAGGACTCAGCACTCAGGACTCAGCACTCAGGACTCAGCGCTCAGGACTCAGCGCTCAGGACTCAGCTATTCATTCATCACCAACTACAAAACATCAGAAATAAAGTCCCATATAAAGTGGGATGACACCTCCAATACTTACCATGTGATGTACTAACACCATAACTAGTCCAGAGGGGGCGCTCTAGGAGGATGGCTAGGACAGGGTGCACTGTCCCCTGAGAGGTACCTCTTACTATAAGCAGTAAAGGGGCAGTCTTTAGTCCTAACTCCGCAGTCGGCTAGCGTTGGGGCCCAGATATACTGTGGGTGAGATCAGTCCCAGTCGAGCCTGCAGGCAGCAATAGGGCCACTAGGTGGCTGTGTGGTCAGTTCCTAAAGAGCTCAGTCTCTCCAGCATTCTAGTGAATCCCCGCAGCAGCTCACCAGTCCTAATGATATTACAGCTCACCAACTGGTCCCGCACAGTGATTAGTCCCCTCTCTGCTCTGCACCCAGGTGACACTGGCTGCACCCCAAAACTCAGCGCTCCGGATCCTGCTCAGGCTCTGATATGCAGCAGTGATGGCGCACCCTAGACTGAGAAAATGCAGCTCTTTTCAACTCCTCCTGGCAGTTCAGAAGCTCTTGATTACAGAAAAGAATCTCCTCTGGACTACAGTTCCCACAGTGCAGTGCTGCCTGACTCCCCATCTATTGAAGTCTTCTTGCTCAGCAGCTCCCCCCTCTGGCTGATATAGATGTTAACCAGTTCAGCACCGCAGGGCTGCAGCCTAAGAGAGCAGCTGCAGCCTCTCCATTAATAACAAAGCACCTGGCTACACAAATCTGTCATCATCCATTCCTCTGCACATGATTGGATGATTGAAGTGGATCTGCATACATGCCATTGGGTGAACACTCTCAGATCCTTTAGGGCCCATTTATATGCACAGCGTTCATGTGTGTCATGTCTTAGCATGCATTGCATTAGGCAGCCTGTTGGAAGCGCTACAAATCATCCACAAATGATGGCGGATACATTGTGATCTGAAGAATGGGACTCCTCCAGTGGCATGTTTCAGGGTCCCTAATGACATGACAACATGGGGGAGGGGGAATACATTGTAACATGACAACATGTTACAGGGATGTACTATCCTATACGCACCCATCCCTGTACCCGGGATGTACTATCCTATACACACCCATCGCTGTACCCGGGATGTACTATCCTATACACACCCCTCCCTGTACCCGGGATGTACTATCCTATACACACCCATCCCTGTACCCGGGATGTACTATCCTGTACGCACCCATCACTGTACCCGGGATGTACTATCCTATACACACCCATCCCTGTACCCGGGATGTACTATCCTATACACACCCATCCCTGTACCCGGGATGTACTATCCTATACACACCCATCCCTGTACCTGGGATGTACTATCCTATACACACCCATCCCTGTACCCGGGATGTACTATCCTATACACACCCATCCCTGTACCCGGGATGTACTATCCTGTACGCACCCCTCCCTGTACCCGGGATGTACTATCCTATATGCACCCATCCCTGTACCCGGGATGTACTATCCTGTACGCACCCATCCCTGTACCCGGGATGTACTATCCTGTACGCACCCATCCCTGTACCCGGGATGTACTATCCTGTACGCACCCATTGCTGTACCCAGGATGTACTATCCTATACACACCCCTCCCTGTACCCGGGATGTACTATCCTATACACACCCATCGCTGTACCCGGGATGTACTATCCTATACACACCCATCGCTGTACCCGGAATGTACTATCCTATACACACCCATCCCTGTACCCGGGATGTACTATCCTATACACACCCATCGCTGTACCCGGGATGTACTATCCTGTACGCACCCATTGCTGTACCCAGGATGTACTATCCTATACACACCCCTCCCTGTACCTGGGATGTACTATCCTATACACACCCATCGCTGTACCCGGGATGTACTATCCTGTACGCACCCATTGCTGTACCCGGGATGTACTATCCTATACACACCCATCGCTGTACCCGGAATGTACTATCCTATACACACCCATCCCTGTACCCGGGATGTACTATCCTATACACACCCATCGCTGTACCCGGGATGTACTATCCTGTACGCACCCATTGCTGTACCCGGGATGTACTATCCTATACACACCCATCGCTGTACCCGGAATGTACTATCCTATACACACCCATCCCTGTACCCGGGATGTACTATCCTATACACACCCATCGCTGTACCCGGGATGTACTATCCTATACACACCCATCGCTGTACCCGGAATGTACTATCCTATACACACCCATCCCTGTACCCGGGATGTACTATCCTATACACACCCATCGCTGTACCCGGGATGTACTATCCTGTACGCACCCATTGCTGTACCCAGGATGTACTATCCTATACACACCCCTCCCTGTACCTGGGATGTACTATCCTATACACACCCATCGCTGTACCCGGGATGTACTATCCTGTACGCACCCATTGCTGTACCCAGGATGTACTATCCTATACACACCCCTCCCTGTACCTGGGATGTACTATCCTATACACACCCATCGCTGTACCTGGGATGTACTATCCTATACACACCCCTCCCTGTACCCGGGATGTACTATCCTATACACACCCATCGCTGTACCTGGGATGTACTATCCTATACACACCCATCCCTGTACCTGGGATGTACTATCATATACACACCCATCCCTGTACCCGGGATGTACTATCCTATACACACCCCTCCCTGTACCTGGGATGTACTATCCTATACACACCCATCGCTGTACCCGGGATGTACTATCCTATACACACCCATCGCTGTACCCGGGATGTACTATCCTATACACACCCATCGCTGTACCCGGGATGTACTATCCTATACACACCCATCGCTGTACCTGGGATGTACTATCCTATACGCACCCATCCCTGTACCCGGGATGTACTATCCTATACACACCCATCCCTATACCCGGGATGTACTATCCTATACGCACCCATCCCTCTACCTTGGATGTACTATCCTATACACACCCATCCCTATACCCGGGATGTACTATCCTATACACACCCATCCCTGTACCGGGGATGTACTATTCTATGAAGTAGGTGGATTGAAGTGGGACAACTGCCATTGGAAAATGGTTTTATTAGACAGATAGGTGTCAATGGGCTCTGTGCCCAGTAACCACTCGTTCCATGTTTTGTCTTTTTATCGATGGGCTGGGAGTCAAATGTTTGTATAAGTCTGGAAACATCATAAAACTGAAGAACTGCAGTAAGTCAACGAACACTCCCTTCTTAAAGCAGGACTCCGGGTTATTGATATTCAATGTATTGAAGAACTGGAGGACAGTAGATCTGAACCCGGACCGGATGACATTCAGCTTTCTAAGCCACTTTGTAAAATAAAGAACTGTCATTTCTTTGTTCTTTTCTTGCATTGTGGAGCTTGTCCTCCAGTGACAGCTGAACGTCATTTCTCAGGGCAAGCTTCCTGATTGGTGAAAGAAAAGTAACTTTCCCTCTTGTTAAGCAGAAGAACATGTGATATAGATAAGATATGATGGAGACTGGGAGGCGGGGGTTGGGGGTTGTCACATTATAAGTGGAAGCAGCTGAACAAAGAGCTTGAAGGCCGGATCACCAGACTATACTTTAAGGGGAACAATTTAACTTTTTTAAAGATTGAAAGTGAATTATAAAAAGAAATGAAGGTGTTAAAGCTTTCAAAGAGTTTGTGATTGGATTTCCATCGACTTTTACCCAAACCATGTGACCGAAATTTAAATATTTATAGTAAATATGACAATATTATGGGTTGGATCCTTGGCGATTGGTTCTGGGAATAATGTTGATGTGTCATTTCAATAATGTAGAGGTTTGCAGAGCTTTGAAGGATGAATAACCAGCAGAGTATTTACAATGGCTGTAGACCTCAGGCATGAACTATGAACAAAGTATATCCTTCTATCGTGTGCACTTGTCTCAGTCCAGAGCACTAAGTGGACTCAGTGGTTGGGTAATGTTGAGGAGCGTAGACACAGTGGTTGGGTAATGTTGAGGAGTGTAGACACAGTGGTTGGGTAACGCTGAGGAGCGTAGACACAGTGGTTGGGTAATGTTGAGGAGTGTAGACGCAGTGGTTGGGTAATGTTGAGGAGTGTAGACGCAGTGGTTGGGTAATGTTGAGGAGCGTAGACACAGTGGTGCGGTAATGTTGAGGAGTGTAGACGCAGTGGTTGGGTAACGTTGAGGAGTGTAGATGCAGTGCTTGGGTAACGTTGAGGAGCGTAGACACAGTGGTTGGGTAATGTTGAGGAGTGTAGACGCAGTGCTTGGGTAACGTTGAGGAGCGTAGACGCAGTGGTTGGGTAATGTTGAGGAGTGTAGACGCAGTGGTTGGGTAATGTTGAGGAGTGTAGACGCAGTGGTGGGGTAATGTTGAGGAGCGTAGACGCAGTGGTTGGGTAATGTTGAGGAGTGTAGATGCAGTGGTTGGGTAACGTTGAGGAGCATAGACGCAGTGGTTGGGTAATGTTGAGGAGTGTAGACGCAGTGGTTGGGTAACGTTGAGGAGCGTAGACGCAGTGGTTGGGTAACGTTGAGGAGTGTAGACGCAGTGGTTGGGTAACGTTGAGGAGTGTAGACACAGTGGTTGGGTAACGTTGAGGAGTGTAGACGCAGTGGTTGGGTAACGTTGAGGAGTGTAGACACAGTGGTTGGGTAACGTTGAGGAGTGTAGACACAGTGGTTGGGTAATGTTGAGGAGCGTAGACGCAGTGGTTGGGTAACGTTGAGGAGTGTAGACACAGTGGTTGGGTAACGTTGAGGAGCATAGACACAGTGCTTGGGTAACGTTGAGGAGCGTAGACGCAGTGGTTGGGTAATGTTGAGGAGTGTAGATGCAGTGGTTGGGTAACGTTGAGGAGCGTAGACGCAGTGGTTGGGTAACGTTGAGGAGTGTAGATGCAGTGGTAGGGTAACGTTGAGGAGCGTAGATGCAGTGGTGTGGTAATGTTGAGGAGCGTAGATGCAGTGGTTGGGTAATGTTGAGGAGCGTAGATGCAGTGGTGGGGTAATGTTGAGGAGCGTAGACGCAGTGGTTGGGTAATGTTGAGGAGTGTAGATGCAGTGGTTGGGTAACGTTGAGGAGTGTAGACGCAGTGGTTGGGTAACGTTGAGGAGTGTAGATGCAGTGGTGGGGTAACGTTGAGGATCGTAGATGCAGTGGTGGGGTAATGTTGAGGAGCGTAGATGCAGTGGTTGGGTAATGTTGAGGAGCGTAGACGCAGTGGTTGGGTAACGTTGAGGAGCGTAGATGCAGTGGTAGGGTAACGTTGAGGAGTGTAGATGCAGTGGTGGGGTAATGTTGAGGAGCGTAGATGCAGTGGTGGGGTAATGTTGAGGAGCGTAGATGCAGTGGTAGGGTAACGTTGAGGAGCGTAGATGCAGTGGTAGGGTAACGTTGAGGAGCGTAGATGCAGTGGTGGGGTAATGTTGAGGAGCGTAGATGCAGTGGTTGGGTAACGTTGAGGAGCGTAGATGCAGTGGTTGGGTAACGTTGAGGAGCGTAGATGCAGTGGTGGGGTAACGTTGAGGAGCGTAGATGCAGTGGTGGGGTAATGTTGAGGAGCGTAGATGCAGTGGTGGGGTAACGTTGAGGAGCGTAGATGCAGTGGTAGGGTAACGTTGAGGAGCGTAGATGCAGTGGTAGGGTAACGTTGAGGAGCGTAGATGCAGTGGTGGGGTAATGTTGAGGAGCGTAGATGCAGTGGTAGGGTAACGTTGAGGAGCGTAGATGCAGTGGTGGGGTAATGTTGAGGAGCGTAGATGCAGTGGTTGGGTAACGTTGAGGAGCGTAGATGCAGTGGTTGGGTAACGTTGAGGAGCGTAGATGCAGTGGTAGGGTAACGTTGAGGAGCGTAGATGCAGTGGTGGGGTAATGTTGAGGAGCGTAGATGCAGTGGTTGGGTAACGTTGAGGAGCGTAGACACAGTGGTTGGTAGTGTGTCTCAGTCCAGAGCACTGAGTGTCATTTCTGTCTGCTGTCTTCTTCCTCTGCTACCAGCATGAGTTACTTCTGACACGTTTTTCTGACACCAAGAGATAAAATGGATCTCCAGCACACAGCCTGTGATTGACAGCCTCAGCTCTGTTCCTGTGCCCCCTATATCAGGTGTCCCTATCAGAGTCCCTGTGCTGTGTGGAGGGGGATGTGTCTCTTGCCTCCAATCAGCTCTCAGATCTCTCCTCACCGAGCTCTGCAGAGTGCAACGTCAGCTCTCTGCCGCTTTTTGTGAACTCTCAGACTAGCTGTATAAATCCAGCACTTTGAACAGCTCTAGCGGAGAGAAGATTGCAGGTAAACAGGTACAACTTATGTAGGAGGTTTTGTTTCATCTCTGTGTATCAGCTGAGGCTGGTCACTGCATTGGGGACATGGAGGGTTTATATCCACATTAAAGCTGAAGTCCAGGCTTATCCCCCCAAAGCACCCCTCCCCCTACAGGGCCCTCCAGCATATTTTTATTATTATTATATTTATTTTTTTTAATAATTCAGCTTTTTTACAGCCTATTAAACATGTCACATGATATGCTGGGTTTGTTTCCGTCTTCTATCAATGTTTCTTGATGTTGCAGAGGTTCATCACATCAGTGCCGCATTGTGCACCCATGTGAATGCAGGGGGCGGTGATAATGCCTCCTCAGGGGCGGGCCCATGACACCCTGTACTATAGTCTCAGCCTTCATAGTTGAGTGGATGTATTTCTTTACAAACGGTTTTATTTTGCAAAAATAGACTGTAAAACAACAGTACAGTTTCAAGTGATACTTACAGCAAAAGCAAAGCACTTGTGAAAAGTACAATACAGAAAAGTATATTAACCACATGCTGCCCAGGAACTGTACAAATAGGTTGGCAGGGCGGCACGGCTGGGCAAAACCATCTTTTAAAATGTGTGTTTTCAAAACAGGTAGGGGGCGCGCGCGAGGCGCGCCACCGCCCTACCTGTCCCGCTGATCGGGGCCGCAGATGTCAGTTGCCGGGTCACAGTCGGTCATTACCGGCCATGTCCCGGCGATTAGCGGCAATCACTGACAGAGAGCAGGGCTGCAGTAGCTCTGCTCTCTGTCAGTTCCCTGTCAGCTCCTGCCATGCTGAGCCAGAGAGAAGAGTTTATCTGATCAGTGTGTCTCCATGCAGTACACCCCCCGCCCCCTAGTAAAACACTCCCCCTCACACAATTAACCCTTTCACTGAATAATAATGTTAACCCCTTCCTCCCCAGTGCCATTAGTACACTGTTAGTGGTTTTTTTTTGCACTGATCACTGTATTGGTGTCACTGGGGATGTCAGTGACCCCAAGTCAGTTCCCCCCCAGTGTCAGAATGTCCGCTGCAGTCCCGCCATAAGTCGCTGATCGCCGCCATAAGTTGCTGATCGCCGCCATAAGTCACTGATCGCCGCCATAAATCACTGATTGCCGTCATAAGTCACTGATCGCCGCCATAAATCACTGATCGCCGCCATAAGTCGCTGATCGCCGCCATAAGTTGCTGATCGCCGCCATAAGTCACTGATTGCCGCCATAAATCACTGATCGCCGTCATAAGTCACTGATCGCCGCCATAAATCACTGATCGCCGCCATAAGTCACTGATCGCCACCATAAGTCACTGATCTCCGCCATAAGTCACTGATCCCTGCCATAAGTCACTGATCCCTGCCATAAGTCACTGATCCCTGCCATAAATCACTGATCGCCGCCATAAATCACTGATCGCCGCCATAAATCACTGATCGCCGTCATAAGTCACTGATCGCCGTCATAAGTCACTGATCGCCGTCATAAGTCACTGATCCCTGCCATAAGTCACTGATCGCCGTCATAAGTCACTGATCCCTGCCATAAGTCACTGATCGCCGTCATAAGTCACTGATCGCCGCCATAAATCACTGATCGCTGTCATAAGTCACTGATCGCCGCCATAAGTCACTGATCGCCGCCATAAGTCACTGATCCCTGCCATAAGTCACTGATCGCCACCATAAGTCGCTGATCGCCACCATAAGTCGCTGATCCCTGCCATAAGTCACTGATCGCCGCCATAAGTCACTGATCCCTGCCATAAGTCACTGATCCCTGCCATAAGTCACTGATCGCTACCATAAGTCACTGATCCCTGCCATAAGTCACTGATCGCTACCATAAGTCACTGATCCCTGCCATAAGTCACTGATCCCTGCCATAAGTCACTGATCCCTGCCATAAGTCACTGATCGCCACCATAAGTCGCTGATCGCCACCATAAGTCGCTGATCCCTGCCATAAGTCACTGATCGCCGCCATAAGTCACTGATCCCTGCCATAAGTCACTGATCCCTGCCATAAGTCACTGATCGCTACCATAAGTCACTGATCCCTGCCATAAGTCACTGATCGCTACCATAAGTCACTGATCCCTGCCATAAGTCACTGATCCCTGCCATAAGTCACTGATCCCTGCCATAAGTCACTGATTGCCACCATAAGTCACTGATCCCTGCCATAAGTCACTGATCCCTGCCATAAGTCACTGATCCCTGCCATAAGTCACTGATCGCTACCATAAGTCACTGATTGCCACCATAAGTCACTGATCTCCGCCATAAGTCACTGATCGCTACCATAAGTCACTGATTGCCACCATAAGTCACTGATTGCCACCATAAGTCACTGATTGCCACCATAAGTCACTGATTGCCGCCATTATTTGTATAATAACGGAGGCCAAGGGTACAGGATTTCCAATGTAAGGCAACAGCCCACAAAGTGGCAATACGAATAGTATGTATCAATCTCATAATGGCATCAGAGACCCCCCGGGATATGAGCCCCCAATAGACAGGTCTGTATAGACAAACGCACTGGGGAACCCGCCAATGAGGAAGCCACCTCAGATATCTTGTGCCAAATCAAAGACATGGTCGGGCAATCCGAGAACGTATGAACCAAAGTACCTGTGAGGCCAGAGCCCCGGACACATAAAGGGGACGTTTGAGGGAACAATACGTGTCTTGATGGGGTGTAGTACCATCTGGTTAGAACCTCGAGGGCCGTCTCACGGACAGAAAGAGATCTAGAACACTTCCATATGTTATCCACCATGGAATCCCAATCCTCCTCTGAAAGAGTGATCCCACCATCCTCCTCCACCATCCTCCTCCCATCGTGGTCTATATAGAGGGGGGGGTGTAGGAGAAAAACAGATCAAAGATTGGTGATAAAGATCAGAAATAAGAGCCCCACCCCTGAGTGGATGTATTTCACCCCAGGAGACTGAAGATATCTCGTGGCAAAAAGAGAGATGTGGACATCTCCAGATTGAATGTTAGTATTGTTGCCAGAGCTTCTTTCTGCAGATGGACTTTATTGGGAACAAATCATCCGGTAGTCTGACTATAATAATAGTAGATTGGTTGGTAATGCCCATCGTACGGCGTCATAATCGCTCTCTATTGTGTGACGATTACATTGGCTGATAGGAGGAATGTTCATTGATAAGACCGTTTTTGTGGTGTGATTCTTGCCTGGTGTCAGTGGGTGTCAGTGGGTGTGGCTTATCAGCCGTCCCTGCGATTATTGATTAATAATAATATTTATTGTATATTGTTCAATCGAACCGTCGTCATGATGTCATAGGAGTCTCAACGCCATGATGTCATCCCCAGTCGCACGTGCGCCGACCTGGGAACGGTTGTTTGTATCTTGGCTCCGTCTCCGCAGTGATAACAGTTAATCACACAAACCGTTTTGGCAAGTGTGCTCCTGGGAAAGGTGTCTCTGAAAAGTCAAATAATTCTGCTTTGACGTTTGTTGTTTCGCCGGAACTCCGAGGTGACGGCTCATTAGGTGGATAATTTGGAAACTGAAAACGTGAAGTCAAAGTGACAGAATTGGCAAATCAGGAGAAGACGAGCGCGCTGCCAGCAGAGGTCATACCGGATTTATGGAGAATCTGTATTATTATACTGTGCAAACGTTCTAGGCAGCGGTGAGGAAATGCTGTAAAGTAAGAATGCTTTCAGGAATGTATGCTGTCATTGTTTGTTTTCATCAATTTACAAAATGCAAAGTGAGGGAATCAAAATAAAATCCAAATCAATTCAATATTTGGTGTGACCACCCTTTGGACTCAAACCGGCATCAATTCAATTCAGCAAAAAAAGCACAAGGAAACAGACAGCGTTGAGTGCCATAGATGCAGTGGTCAGCCAATGTTGACGACCGTGGATGCAGTGTGTAATGGAACCGGAACCCGACCACACTTGGGTATATTCCGTTATACCGCAGCTTCCGCTGTCCGAACTCCATCCACGGACCACACCCTGGAAATCCCTCAGGAAATAGACAGCACCCAGCTCTTCTTAAAACAGGAAGCCAACACTTTATTTTGTTTCACAAACAACATGTTTTATATAACCAGGGACAGGAAACACATCATCAGCCCGCCCCATCAGTGGGGAGGGCTGCAGGAAACACATCATCAGCCTGCCCCATCAGTGGGGAGGGCTACAGTACGGGCAGGAAACACATCATCAGCCCGCCCCATCAGTGGGGAGAGCTACATGAAACACATCATCAGCCCGCCCCATCAGTGGGGAGAGTATGGGCAGGAAACACATCATCACCCCTCCCCATCCAACCAAGACACAGAACAATGGGATGAAGCACATGGCAAACAAACAATGGACAGCCATGTGGCTGAGAACAAAGGAACACACACTATACACAAGACTGGGACGTTCACACCCTGTACCCCTTAACAGGCACAGGGTCACTTAAACATAATGGGGGGAACATGAGCTGACACAGAGGTCCCCCCACCCCCAAAAGTCACTCCCGTCACACAGTGGTCCAGTAACATTGAGGAGCCTAAACGCAGTGGTGGGGTAATAATGAGGAGTGTAGACGCAGTAGTCGGGTAATGTTGAGGAGTGTAGACACAGTGGTGGGGTAATGTTGAGGAGTGTAGACGCAGTGGTGGAGGAATGTTGAGGAGTGTAGACGCAGTGGTAGGGTAATGTTGAGGAGTGTAGACGCAGTGGTGGGGGAATGTTGAGGAGTGTAGACGCAGTGGTCGGGTAACGTTGAGGAGTGTAGACGCAGTGGTCGGGGAATGTTAAGCGTAGACGCAGTGGTCGGGGAATGTTGAGGAGCGTAGACGCAGTGGTGGGGTAATGGTGAGGAGTGTAGACGCAGTGGTCGGGGAATGTTGAGGAGTGTAGACGCAGTGGTGGGGTAACATTGAGAAGCATAGACGCAGTGGTGGGGTGATGTTGAGGACTGTAGACGCAGTGGTTGGGTAACGTTGAGGAGCGTAGACGCAGTGGTCAGGTAAAGTTGAGGAGTGTAGACGCAGTGGTGGGGTGATGTTGAGGACTGTAGACGCAGTGGTTGGGTAACGTTGAGGAGCGTAGACACAGTGGTCGGGTAATATTGAGGAGCGTAGACGCAGTGGTCAGGTAATGTTGAGGAGCGTAGACGCAGTGGTCGGGTAATGTTGAGGAGTGTAGACGCAGTGGTCGGGTAATGTTGGAGGAGTGTAGACGCAGTGGTCGGGTAATGTTGAGGAGTGTAGACGCAGTGGTCGGGTAATGTTGAGGAGTGTAGACGCAGTGGTGGGGTAACGAGGAATGTAGACGCAGTGGTGGGGTAATGTTGAGGAGTGTAGACGCAGTGGTGGGGGAATGTTGAGGAGTGTAGACGCAGTGGTAGGGTAATGTTGAGGAGTGTAGACGCAGTGGTGGGGTAACGAGGAGTGTAGACGCAGTGGTGGGGTAATGTTGAGGAGTGTAGACGCAGTTGTGGGGTAATGTTGAGGAGTGTAGACGCAGTGGTAGGGTAATGTTGAGGAGTGTAGACGCAGTGGTGGGGTAATAATGAGGAGTGTAGATGCAGTGGTGGGGTAATGTTGAGGAGTGTAGACGCAGTGGTGGGGTAATGTTGGAGGAGTGTAGATGCAGTGGTGCGGTAATGTTGAGGAGTGTAGACGCAGTGGTGGGGTAATGTTGGAGGAGTGTAGACGCAGTGGTCAGGTAAAGTTGAGGAGTGTAGACGCAGTGGTGGGGTAATGTTGGAGGAGTGTAGACGCAGTGGTCAGGTAAAGTTGAGGAGTGTAGAGGCAGTGGTGGGGTAATGTTGGAGGAGTGTAGACGCAGTGGTGGGGTAATGTTGAGGAGTGTAGACGCAGTGGTGGGGTAATTTTGGAGGAGTGTAGACGCAGTGGTCAGGTAAAGTTGAGGAGTGTAGACGCAGTGGTGGGGTAATGTTGGAGGAGTGTAGACGCAGTGGTCAGGTAAAGTTGAGGAGTGTAGACGCAGTGGTGGGGTAATGTTGAGGAGTGTAGACGCAGTGGTGGGGTAATGTTGAGGAGTGTAGACGCAGTGGTGGGGTAATGTTGAGGAGTGTAGACGCAGTGGTCGGGTAATATTGAGGAGCGTAGACGCAGTGGTCGGGTAATATTGAGGAGCGTAGACGCAGTGGTCGGGTAATGTTGAGGAGTGTAGACGCAGTGGTTGGGTAATGTTGAGGAGTGTAGACGCAGTGGTGGGGTAATTTTGGAGGAGTGTAGACGCAGTGGTCAGGTAAAGTTGAGGAGTGTAGACGCAGTGGTCGGGTAAAGTTGAGGAGTGTAGACGCAGTGGTCGGGTAAAGTTGAGGAGTGTAGACGCAGTGGTCAGGTAAAGTTGAGGAGTGTAGACGCAGTGGTCGGGTAATATTGAGGAGCGTAGACGCAGTGGTCGGGTAATATTGAGGAGCGTAGACGCAGTGGTTGGGTAACGCACAACGTGCGTCTACATGGGCCCTACAGCTGGCCATATTGCAATTTTCAGTCAATTTCAACCACTTTAGATCCACTGGGAATCGCAAACATGACCAAAAGGAAATGAATCGGATTTCTACCCACGCGTTCGACCAACCACCGGAATCCATTCAAATGTGAGGCACAACCTAGGCAACGAATGGAAGGATTGAATACAGTTTATCGAAAGATCAATCTTTACATGTGAAAAACTCTCCAGCAAAAGATCCTGGAATTCTCCTTTGGGTTCAGTTGAGGCAATTCTCCTCCCGCCTCGCGCAGTGGATGGAAACCACCATATTGAGTCTTCAATGGCTGGCCAGTTTTGACAAAAATTGAATTGAAAGTTTATTCATCAAATTGCAATTATTTTTAGCTTTCTAGCGAACTTCCATGTGCTGAAGGACACGCTATGCATGTATGTGGAGCTTCTAACACAGAATACCTCGATTGTTTCTTTATAAATTCGATCAGCGAGTCCTATTATGACAGAAACAAGTCCCTCATAAGAAGGTGGACTCAGCATTGAACACAGGACTTCACTGTACGACCAACAAATGGCAAATCCCCACAACAGGGTGTCCCCGGATCGGCTTTGTTTAATAAACCTGAAGAGATGACTTCATGAATCTTTGGGAACAAAACTTTTATTTTTCTTGGATTAAGCTTCTGAAATCCACAGCCGTCTGGGAGTCTACCATAAACAAAGCCACGGATTATTATTATTGGTGTACAGGATATATATAGCGACTGCAGTTTGCTCAGCGCTTTACAAAATGAAGGCAGACAGTCCAGTTACAATACAATTCAATACAAAAGGAATCGGAGGGCCCTGCAAGTTGGAGCTCACATTCTAAAAGGGAGGGTCAGGTGGTACAAAAGGTAGTAACTGTGGGGGAGGGGCGTTTAGTTGTTAGGTGGAGGAGGGATAGGGCTCTGTGAACAGAATGGTTTTTAGGGATTTGCCTAAAAGTGAACAGAGCAGGGGAGAGCTGGGCAGATTGGGGTAGGGAGTTCCAGAGGATAGGAGAGGCTCTGGAGAAGTCCTGAAGGAGAGCATGAGAGGAGGTGACGGGGGAGCTAGACAGCAGGAGGTCTTGGGAGGAGCAAAGAGAATGCTTTGGCTGGTATTCTGAAATACAATGGACAACAAAGGAGGTGAATAATGATTGGACTACAGAGGAGGTGGATAATGATTGGACAACGGAGGAGGTGGACTATGGTTGAACAACAGAGGAGGTGGACTATGGTTGGACAACAGAGGAGGTAGATAATGATTGGACAATGGAGGAGGTGGCCTATGGTTGGATAACAGAGGAGGCGGACTATGATTGGACAACAGAGGAGGCGGCCTATGGTTGGACAACAGAGGAGGCGGACTATGATTGGACAACAGAGGAGGCGGACTATGGTTGGACAACAGAGGAGGCGGACTATGGTTGAACAACAGAGGAGGCGTACTATGGCTGGACAACAGAGGAGGCAGACTATGGTTGGACAACAGAGGAGGCGGACTATGGTTGGACAACAGAGGAGGCGGACTATGGCTGGACAACAGAGGAGGCAGACTATGGTTGGACAACAGAGGAGGCGGACTATGGTTGGACAACAGAGGAGGCGTACTATGGTTGGACAACAGAGGAGGCGGACTATGGTTAGACAACAGAGGAGGCGGACTATGGTTGGACAACAGAGGAGGCGGACTATGGTTGGACAACAGAGGAAGCGTACTATGATTGGACAACAGAGGAGGCGGACTATGGCTGGACAACAGAGGAGGCAGACTATGGTTGGACAACAGAGGAGGCGGACTATGGTTGGACAACAGAGGAGGCGTACTATGGTTGGACAACAGAGGAGGCGGACTATGGTTAGACAACAGAGGAGGCGGACTATGACTGGACAGCTGAGGAGGGGGACTATGGCTGGACAACAGAGGAGGCGGACTATGATTGGACAACAGAGGAGGCGGACTATGATTGGACAACAGGGGAGGCGGACTATGATTGGACAACAGGGGAGGCGGACTATGATTGGACAACAGGGGAGGCGGACTATGGTTGGACAACAGAGGAGGGGGACTATGGTTGGACAACAGAGGAGGCGGACTGTGATTGGACAACAGAGGAGGTGGACTATGATTGGACAACAGGGGAGGTGGACTATGATTGGACAACAGGGGAGGTGGACTATGATTGGACAACAGGGGAGGTGGACTATGGTTGGACAACAGAGGAGGCGGACTATGGTTGGACAACAGAGGAGGTGGACTATGATTGGACAACAGAGGAGGTGGCTATGGTTAGACAACAGAGGAGGTGGCTATGGTTAGACAACAGAGGAGGTGGACTATGATTGGACAACAGGGGAGGTGGACTATGATTGGACAACAGGGGAGGTGGACTATGGTTGGACAACAGAGGAGGTGGCTATGGTTAGACAACAGAGGAGGTGGACTATGGTTGGACAACAGAGGAGGTGGCTATGGTTAGACAACAGAGGAGGTGGACTATGATTGGACAACAGGGGAGGTGGCTATGGTTAGACAACAGAGGAGGTGGATAGTATCATTTTAGGAGTAAAGATGAACATTGGTATCCCTTCAGTATACATTTTGATGTGTAAAACAGACAAGATTGGAAAAACAATGGGGTCACCCAGATGTCCACCAGACCCCCATCTCCTCAGGTGCTGACATCTTATGGTGCCTACAGATGGGATGTTAGTTTGGATCAGCAGATTCTTGGCTCTCCTATCTTTCAGAAGAGAAGGAATAGTTTTCGGCTCATAGGCCTTCTACACAGAAGGGTTCACATTCAATGGGGAGCGCACAGTAATCTCAGCAGCTGTAACTCCCAGCAATTACATAAAGTTCCCCGGGCCCCATCAGTTTAGTAGTAGGGCCCAGGATAGAGAGGGGACAACTCATTTTTGGGATCAGGTGGAGTAATTGTTTGTACTGAAGCTCCGGATGATTAAAGTCCTGGCCTGCTCTGGCAGATTTAATGGTTGGGAGCCAAAGTGCGGGGATTACTCTGTCTTCTCCCAACAATGAGTCAATAGTCCTCTCTCTATCCTGGGCCCCTACTACTAAAGTGATGGGGCCCAGGGAACTTTACATAATTGCTGGGATCCACGGCCTGTGGGAGTCCCCTCTCTGCCCCCTTCTGAATGTTACAGGAGGGCTGCTACCCCTATAGGTGTCCCTGGGTTAAAGAGAAGTGTTGGGTCACACAGAGAATTAAGGTGAGTATTAACACCTTTGCACCAGTGACAGCCGGCCCTTTAAGAGGTTTTGGGAGGCCGGGCTTTAGGGTCATGTGACTGCCGTGATTCGCTGTAACGGCGGTCGCATGATCGGAAAAGATCCCTATCGCAATGGGAGATCGGAACCTTTCCGTGAGTCACGGAGATATGTGCTGGAAGCGCCCAGGGCGCGCACTCTCAGCACATATGTATTTTCAAATGGTACGCCAATATGTGGCCTCTCGGTGTCAAGGCCCAGATGCGGCGAGGTTGCGTATTTGTGTGCGCTCAGCGTTTAGGGGTTAAGGATTGGTGCGCGGGGTGCAGGGAGCGTGGACATTACAGCAATACTTACCCTGCCTTGCAGCAATTATACCGTTCATGTTATACAGGTATACTTCGGTTTATGAACGCCTCGATTACACGTAATGTTTGATTTACGAATAAAAATCCGTTGAAAATAACGCCTCGGTTTACGATTTTTTTTTCGCAATACGAAGCAAGTTTCCCCAGGATGCATTGCGCCTGGGAGGCCCAGAGCTCCGCCCCCGTGCATGCTGGAGTCTGTGGGTAGTCTGTGGGTAGCACGTGGCGTCGAGTGTGGAGGTTGTGTTTCAATGCATTCCTATGGGAAACCGCATTTTGATTTACAAATTTCTTGCAATACAAAACGTCGCGGAGAACGCATTAAATTCGTAAACGGCGGTGCGCCTGCATAACGTAATCAATTCCAAATATAACTCAGTAATAATAGAAATGCAATCTATACACACGACATAAAACTCGACTTTCCATCTCCGCACTGTGGCAGCTGAGCCGCGATCGTCACCCGAAGCGTATTTGCGCATTTTCTGGTGAAGCTGCCAGAAGTACTTAACATTGATTGAAGGCCGGCGAGCGTTCCATATCTCCGTTTATTTGCTCAGAATGTTCGCGCCCGAGCCAAGACACACAAACGTTGGCTTCAGGAGTGGAAACTCGGGATGAGAAAAGCTACAATGTTTATCTCATGTACCCATCAGATTGAAGCTGTCGGAACTCTGCCGGGGCCACAAAATCAAAGGAAGAACCTTACAGAGCGAGATCGATGTCAGCGCGTCCGTGGGCGGTGCAGTCCGTGAATGGTAGACCTTCCATGGGTCACCTAGAAGAGGGCTGACAGCTGGAAATACAATTCCTTCTTTGATGATTCATTGGAATCGTTTCTGGTTACCCATTCCGGCCCGGGTGGTTTCACCCCTTTCATGAAGAGGCCATTTTGTGCTATTCAGCACTGTGCTACTTTAACTGGCAAATGCTCAATCATGCAACGCTGTGCCCAAATGGCATTTATATCATTTTACTTTCACAAAAATAGAGATTTCCTTTGGTGGTATTGGATCACCACTGAGGTTATTTATTATATGAATGAAAAATAAACTGAAAATGTTAAAGATACTTCCTGTTATAAACACATCCTATAAAATATTGTAAAAAAATACATTTCTTTATACATTTAGGCCAAAATGCATTTAGTTCCATATCTTCGGTGTAACGAATCCCAATCAGTGTATATTAATTGGTTTGTGAAAGTCACAGCGTCTGCAAACTACGGGATGTACACTCGCTGGATCTTCATCAGGTCCGCCTGTCCAATGGCTCGGTAACACAAATTGCTGATCAGCCAATCACATGGCAGCAACTCCATGCATTTAGGCATCTAGACGTGGTGAAGACGACTTGTTGATGTTCAAACCGACCATCAGAATGGGGAAGAAAGGGGATTTGAGTGGCATTGTTGTTGGTGTCAGAGGAGAATGGGCAGACTGGTTCCAGATGATAGAAAGACAACAGTAAATAAATAACCCCTCATTACATCCGAGGTATGCAGAATACCATCTCTGAACGCACAACATGTCCAACCTTGAAGCAGATGGGCTGCAGCAGCAGAAGACCACACCGGGGGCCACTCCTGTCAGCTAAGAACAGGAAACGGAGGCTACAATTCACACAGGTCACCAAAATTGGATGATAGAAAATTGGAAGAATGTTGCCTGGTCTGATGAGTCTGGATTTCAGCTGCGACATTCAGATGGTGGGGTCAGAATTTGGCGTCAACATGAAAGCATGGATCCATCCTGCCTTGTATCAATGGTTCAGGCTGGTGGTGGGGGTGTCATGGTGTGGGGGATCCATCCTGCCTTGTATCAATGGTTCAGGCTGGTGGTGTCATGGTGTGGTGGATCCATCCTGCCTTGTATCAATGGTTCAGGCTGGTGGTGGTGGTGTCATGGTGTGGTGGATCCATCCTGTCTTGTATCACCGGTTCAGGCTGGTGGTGGTGTCATGGTGTGGGGGATCCATCCTGCCTTGTATCAATGGTTCAGGCTGGTGGTGGTGTCATGGTGTGGGGGATCCATCCTGCCTTGTATCAATGGTTCAGGCTGGTGGTGGTGGTGTCATAGTGTGGGGGATCCATCCTGCCTTGTATCCATGGTTCAGGCTGGTGGTGGTGGTGCCATGGTGTGGGGGATCCATCCTGCCTTGTATCAATGGTTCAGGCTGGTGGTGGTGGTGTCATGGTGTGGGGGATCCATCCTGCCTTGTATCAATGGTTCAGGCTGGTGGTGGTGTCATGGTGTGGGGGATCCATCCTGCTTTGTATCCATGGTTCAGGCTGGTGGTGGTGGTGCCATGGTGTGGGGGATCCATCCTGCCTTGTATCAATGGTTCAGGCTGGTGGTGGTGGTGTCATGGTGTGGGGGATCCATCCTGCCTTGTATCAATGGTTCAGGCTGGTGGTGGTGTCATGGTGTGGGGGATCCATCCTGCTTTGTATCCATGGTTCAGGCTGGTGGTGGTGGTGCCATGGTGTGGGGGATCCATCCTGCCTTGTATCAATGGTTCAGGCTGGTGGTGGTGGTGTCATGGTGTGGGGGATCCATCCTGCCTTGTATCAATGGTTCAGGCTGGTGGTGGTGGTGTCATGGTGTGGTGGATCCATCCTGCCTTGTATCAATGGTTCAGGCTGGTGGTGGTGTCATGGTGTGGGGGATCCATCCTGCTTTGTATCCATGGTTCAGGCTGGTGGTGGTGGTGCCATGGTGTGGGGGATCCATCCTGCCTTGTATCAATGGTTCAGGCTGGTGGTGGTGGTGTCATGGTGTGGTGGATCCATCCTGCCTTGTATCCATGGTTCAGGCTGGTGGTGTCATGGTGTGGGGGAGATTTTCTTGGCACTAGTAAGGTGGACCTAATAAAGAGGCCGGGGAGTGTATACTGGATTTTGTTTTCAAATGTCGGTGGTCAGTAACTTATAGAGGGATGGTGATAGTGCGGTGGGCACACAGGCCACCTTCCTCTGCAGTATTCTTCATTCTTCCTCTGCAATATTCTTCATTCTTCCTCTGCAATATTCTTCATTCTTCCTCTGCGGTATTCTTCATTCTTCCTCTGCAGTATTCTTCATCCTTCCTCTGCAGTATTCTTCATTCTTCCTCTGCAGTATTCTTCATTCTTCCTCTGCAATATTCTTCATTCTTCCTCTGCGGTATTCTTCATTCTTCCTCTGCAATATTCTTCATTCTTCCTCTGCAATATTCTTCATTCTTCCTCTGCGGTATTCTTCATTCTTCCTCTGCAGTATTCTTCATCCTTCCTCTGCAGTATTCTTCATTCTTCCTCTGCAGTATTCTTCATTCTTCCTCTGCAATATTCTTCATTCTTCCTCTGCGGTATTCTTCATTCTTCCTCTGCAGTATTCTTCATCCTTCCTCTGCAGTATTCTTCATTCTTCCTCTGCAGTATTCTTCATTCTTCCTCTGCAGTATTCTTCATCCTTCCTCTGCGGTATTCTTCATTCTTCCTCTGCAGTATTCTTCATTCTTCCTCTGCAGTATTCTTCATTCTTCCTCTGCAGTATTCTTCATTCTTCCTCTGCGGTATTCTTCATTCTTCCTCTGCAGTATTCTTCATCCTTCCTCTGCAGTATTCTTCATTCTTCCTCTGCAGTATTCTTCATTCTTCCTCTGCAGTATTCTTCATTCTTCCTCTGCAGTATTCTTCATTCTTCCTCTGCGGTATTCTTCATTCTTCCTCTGCGGTATTCTTCATTCTTCCTCTGCGGTATTCTTCATTCTTCCTCTGCAATATTCTTCATTCTTCCTCTGCAATATTTTCATTCTTCCTCTGCGGTATTCTTCATTCTTCCTCTGCAGTATTCTTCATCCTTCCTCTGCAGTATTCTTCATTCTTCCTCTGCAGTATTCTTCATCCTTCCTCTGCGGTATTCTTCATTCTTCCTCTGCAGTATTCTTCATTCTTCCTCTGCAGTATTCTTCATTCTTCCTCTGCGGTATTCTTCATTCTTCCTCTGCGGTATTCTTCATTCTTCCTCTGCGGTATTCTTCATCCTTCCTCTGCAGTATTCTTCATTCTTCCTCTGCGGTATTCTTCATTCTTCCTCTGCAGTATTCTTCATCCTTCCTCTGCAGTATTCTTCATTCTTCCTCTGCAGTATTCTTCATTCTTCCTCTGCGGTATTCTTCATCCTTCCTCTGCGGTATTCTTCATTCTTCCTCTGCGGTATTCTTCATTCTTCCTCTGCAATATTCTTCATTCTTCCTCTGCGGTATTCTTCATTCTTCCTCTTCAGTATTCTTCATTCTTCCTCTGCAGTATTCTTCATTCTTCCTCTGCGGTATTCTTCATTCTTCCTCTGCGGTATTCTTCATCCTTCCTCTGCAGTATTCTTCATTCTTCCTCTGCGGTATTCTTCATTCTTCCTCTGCGGTATTCTTCATTCTTCCTCTGCGGTATTCTTCATCCTTCCTCTGCAGTATTCTTCATCCTTCCTCTGCGGTATTCTTCATTCTTCCTCTGCAGTATTCTTCATTCTTCCTCTGCGGTATTCTTCATCCTTCCTCTGCGGTATTCTTCATTCTTCCTCTGCGGTATTCTTCATTCTTCCTCTGCGGTATTCTTCATCCTTCCTCTGCAGTATTCTTCTGTCTTCCTCTGCAGTATTCTTCATTCTTCCTCTGCGGTATTCTTCATCCTTCCTCTGCAGTATTCTTCTGTCTTCCTCTGCAGTATTCTTCATTCTTCCTCTGCGGTATTCTTCATTCTTCCTCTGCGGTATTCTTCATTCTTCCTCTGCGGTATTCTTCATTCTTCCTCTGCGGTATTCTTCATTCTTCCTCTGCGGTATTCTTCATTCTTCCTCTGCGGTATTCTTCATTCTTCCTCTGCGGTATTCTTCATTCTTCCTCTGCGGTATTCTTCATCCTTCCTCTGCGGTATTCTTCATCCTTCCTCTGCGGTATTCTTCATTCTTCCTCTGCGGTATTCTTCATTCTTCCTCTGCGGTATTCTTCATTCTTCCTCTGCGGTATTCTTCATTCTTCCTCTGCGGTATTCTTCATTCTTCCTCTGCGGTATTCTTCATTCTTCCTCTGCAGTATTCTTCATTCTTCCTCTGCAGTATTCTTCATCCTTCCTCTGCAGTATTCTTCATTCTTCCTCTGCGGTATTCTTCATTCTTCCTCTGCAATATTCTTCATTCTTCCTCTGCAATATTCTTCATTCTTCCTCTGCAGTATTCTTCATTCTTCCTCTGCAGTATTCTTCATTCTTCCTCTGCAGTATTCTTCATTCTTCCTCTGCAGTATTCTTCATCCTTCCTCTGCGGTATTCTTCATTCTTCCTCTGCGGTATTCTTCATTCTTCCTCTGCAGTATTCTTCATCCTTCCTCTGCAATATTCTTCATTCTTCCTCTGCAATATTCTTCATTCTTCCTCTGCAATATTCTTCATTCTTCCTCTGCAGTATTCTTCATCCTTCCTCTGCGGTATTCTTCATTCTTCCTCTGCAATATTCTTCATTCTTCCTCTGCGGTATTCTTCATTCTTCCTCTGCAATATTCTTCATTCTTCCTCTGCAATATTCTTCATTCTTCCTCTGCAATATTCTTCATTCTTCCTCTGCAATATTCTTCATTCTTCCTCTGCGGTATTCTTCATTCTTCCTCTGCAATATTCTTCATTCTTCCTCTGCAATATTCTTCATTCTTCCTCTGCAATATTCTTCATTCTTCCTCTGCAATATTCTTCATCCTTCCTCTGCAATATTCTTCATTCTTCCTCTGCAATATTCTTCATTCTTCCTCTGCAGTATTCTTCATTCTTCCTCTGCAGTATTCTTCATCCTTCCTCTGCAGTATTCTTCATCCTTCCTCTGCAGTATTCTTCATTCTTCCTCTGCAGTATTCTTCATCCTTCCTCTGCAATATTCTTCATTCTTCCTCTGCGGTATTCTTCATCCTTCCTCTGCAATATTCTTCATCCTTCCTCTGCAATATTCTTCATCCTTCCTCTGCAATATTCTTCATCCTTCCTCTGCAGTATTCTTCATTCTTCCTCTGCAATATTCTTCATTCTTCCTCTGCAGTATTCTTCATCCTTCCTCTGCAGTATTCTTCATTCTTCCTCTGCAGTATTCTTCATCCTTCCTCTGCAGTATTCTTCATTCTTCCTCTGCAGTATTCTTCATTCTTCCTCTGCAATATTCTTCATCCTTCCTCTGCAGTATTCTTCATTCTTCCTCTGCGGTATTCTTCATCCTTCCTCTGCAGTATTCTTCATTCTTCCTCTGCAGTATTCTTCATCCTTCCTCTGTAGTATTCTTCATTCTTCCTCTGTAGTATTCTTCATTCTTCCTCTGCAATATTCTTCATTCTTCCTCTGCAATATTCTTCATTCTTCCTCTGCGGTATTCTTCATCCTTCCTCTGCAGTATTCTTCATTCTTCCTCTGCGGTATTCTTCATCCTTCCTCTGTAGTATTCTTCATTCTTCCTCTGTAGTATTCTTCATTCTTCCTCTGTAGTATTCTTCATTCTTCCTCTGCAGTATTCTTCATTCACTCATTCTCGTTCTACATTTGGAGTTCTATGGCGGGCCCCTGTAGGACGAGTCTGCGGTCCCTCGATCAGGTCGGGGGTGTAGGTAAGTGAAGGGCGAGTCTCGTAAACTGGGAGCAGAAGGCAGGTGGCCTACAGAGAGAGATAACGAGATCAGAGACAACGTCTTCTGGGCCGGCTTGTGATTGGAGGAATCTTCTTGGCTCTCAGATATGGGGGGGCGGGGGGGTTATCAGTCAGCTGGCTCTCAGATATGGGGGTGGGGGGGTTATCAGTCAGCTGGCTCTCAGATATGGGGGGGGGGTTATCAGTCAGCTGGCTCTCAGATATGGGGGTGGGGGGGTTATCAGTCAGCTGGCTCTCAGATATGGGGGGGGGGGTTATCAGTCAGCTGGCTCTCAGATATGGGGGTGGGGGGGTTATCAGTTAGCTGGCTCTCAGATATGGGGGGCGGGGGGGGTTATCAGTCAGCTGGCTCTCAGATATGGGGGGGGGTTATCGGTCAGCTGGCTCTCAGATATGGGGGGGGGGTTATCGGTCAGCTGGCTCTCAGATATGGGGGGGGGGTTATCGGTCAGCTGGCTCTCAGATATGGGGGGGGGGTTATCGGTCAGCTGGCTCTCAGATATGGGGGGGGGTTATCGGTCAGCTGGCTCTCAGATATGGGCGGGGGGGTTATCAGTCAGCTGGCTCTCAGATATGGGGGTGGGGGGGTTATCAGTCAGCTGGCTCTCAGATATGGGGGAGCGGGGGGGTTATCAGTCAGCTGGCTTGCAGATATGGGGGGGGTTATCAGTCAGCTGGCTCTCAGATATGGGGGGGGGTTATCGGTCAGCTGGCTCTCAGATATGGGGGGGGGGGGTTATCGGTCAGCTGGCTCTCAGATATGGGGGGGGCGGGGGGGTTATCAGTCAGCTGGCTCTCAGATATGGGGGGGGGTTATCAGTCAGCTGGCTCTCAGATATGGGGGGGGGTTATCGGTCAGCTGGCTCTCAGATATGGGGGGGGTTATCAGTCAGCTGGCTTGCAGATATGGGGGGGGGTTATCAGTCAGCTGGCTCTCAGATATGGGGGGGTTATCGGTCAGCTGGCTCTCAGATATGGGGGGGGGTTATCGGTCAGCTGGCTCTCAGATATGGGGGGGGGCGGGGGGGTTATCAGTCAGCTGGCTCTCAGATATGGGGGGGGGTTATCAGTCAGCTGGCTCTCAGATATGGGGGGGGGGTTATCAGTCAGCTGGCTCTCAGATATGGGGGGGGGGTTATCGGTCAGCTGGCTCTCAGATATGGGGGGGGGGTTATCGGTCAGCTGGCTCTCAGATATGGGGGGGCGGGGGGGTTATCAGTCAGCTGGCTCTCAGATATGGGGGGGGGTTATCAGTCAGCTGGCTCTCAGATATGGGGGGGGGGTTATCAGTCAGCTGGCTCGCAGATATGGGGGCGGGGGGGGGTTATCGGTCAGCTGGCTCGCAGATATGGGGGGGGGGTTATCGGTCAGCTGGCTCGCAGATATGGGGGGGGGTTATCGGTCAGCTGGCTCGCAGATATGGGGGCGGGGGGGGGTTATCGGTCAGCTGGCTCGCAGATATGGGGGGGGGGTTATCGGTCAGCTGGCTCGCAGATATGGGGGGGGGGGTTATCGGTCAGCTGGCTCTCAGATATGGGGGGGGTTATCGGTCAGCTGGCTCGCAGATATGGGGGGGGGGGTTATCGGTCAGCTGGCTCACAGATTGGAGCTCCTGAGTCAGGTGACTTATTCTTCCTCCTTCGGGCTAGAAACTCATTTCATGACTCCAAACACTGAAGATGTTCCAAGTATTGTGCCGGGTCACCAGGATCCCCCTGAAGGGGCCCCACACAGGCAGACCAAGGGCCTTCTCACACCTGCGGCAGTCTTTGAAATGTGATCCACCCTGGCTCACTTTTCAGGGAGCGCTGTAGGAACAGCTGCCATGGCATTGCCGCCTCCTGAACGTTTTGTGGATGGAAATACCCCAACACAGCCACGGTCCAATCACGTGGCTCGCGGCAGCGGAATGGCCCCACTCACTTGAATGGGTCACGTTCAGCAGTGGTACTGACTGCCAAGTGTGACGGGAGTATCATTTCTGCCTCTCCACCAAACAAAGCATCACAACCACAACAGATGTAAAACCCCATCCAGATGCCTTTGATGCCCAAGGGAGGTGGACAAGGGGGCAGTAATACTGCGGCTCAACTCCCTATTTTACCACCTCCCCCAACCACACAAGTGAACTAAGCAAAAAAAGAGAGAGATGTGTAATGAAGACAGGAAATAAAACAGAAAGCTGAGTGTGTGGCCCAGCTATGGGTGCCCAGGAAGACCCTAAAAATGAACACATTCCATCAAAGCCAAATTCTGGCCCATTGATTATAGGAGAACGAGAACCTCAATCAGGTCCATATTGTCGTCTCTGACCCAATCCTGGAGATCCACTTCCCCCGTGTGACCCAGGAAGACAGGAAATTAATGTGACCTGGGATCAGTCCTTGTACAGCATGGCCGGAGTGTGAGAGGGAGAAGCAGCACAAGGAGCCAATCAGTTCAAGAAGCATGCCAACAGGAGGAGAGAGCAGAGTGACAGCAAGTGATCACTGTGCTGCTTCTCCTTTCACTGTCTAATCACAGCTTGGGGGCTGGTCCGGGATGACCAGGGGTCAGAGGTCATAATATTTTTGCTGCCTGTGTCCTATTGGGGAAATTTCCCTTCACTTCCTGTCCTACAGACACAACAGCACAGAAGAGGGAATCCCTCCAAAGGGAGAGAAATCACCTCTGAAAGAGTTGTCACCGGAAAAGTGTCCCCATTGGAAGATTCCCTGTATATTCCTGCTCTGGTGACAACATATGATTTAGAATTTTCACCCGTTTTTGACAATAGTCACCGGAACACAAAGAGAGAGGGACACAGATGGCAGCAGGAACTTGATACCCTCCTCAACTAACCAAAACGACAATCAAAAAGTTTCACCAATAGAAAATCTTAACAGGAACCCCACTGTGAGTCCAACAGATCCAACCGTCCAGGAGAAGGAGCTGTGAGTCCAACAGATCCAACCGTCCAGGAGAAGGAGCTGTGAGTCCAACAGATCCAACCGTCCAGGAGAAGGAGCTGTGAGTCCAACAGATCCAACCATCCAGGAGAAGGAGCTGTGAGTCCGACAGATCCAACCATCCAGGAGAAGGAGCTGTGAGTCCAACAGGTCCAATCATCCAGGAGAAGGAGCTGTGAGTCCAACAGATCCAACCATCCAGGAGAAGGAGCTGTGAGTCCCACAGATCCAACCGTCCAGGAGAAGGAGCTGTGAGTCCAACAGATCCAACCGTCCAGGAGAAGGAGCTGTGAGTCCAACAGATCCAACCGTCCAGGAGAAGGAGCTGTGAGTCCGACAGATCCAACCATCCAGGAGAAGGAGCTGTGAGTCCAACAGATCCAACCATCCAGGAGAAGGAGCTGTGAGTCCAACAGGTCCAATCATTCAGGAGAAGGAGCTGTGAGTCCAACAGATCCAACCGTCCAGGAGAAGGAGCTGTGAGTCCAACAGATCCAACCGTCCAGGAGAAGGAGCTGTGAGTCCAACAGATCCAACCATCCAGGAGAAGGAACTGTGAGTCCAACAGGTCCAATCATCCAGGAGAAGGAGCTGTGAGTCCAACAGATCCAACCATCCAGGAGAAGGAGCTGTGAGTCCGACAGATCCTACCATCCAGGAGAAGGAGCTGTGAGTCCCACAGATCCAACTGTCCAGGATCAGGAGCTGTGAGTCCCACAGTTCCAACCGTCCAGGAGAAGGAGCTGTGAGTCCAACAGGTCCAATCATTCAGGAGAAGGAGCTGTGAGTCCAACAGATCCAACCGTCCAGGAGAAGGAGCTGTGAGTCCAACAGATCCAACCGTCCAGGAGAAGGAGCTGTGAGTCCAACAGATCCAACCGTCCAGGAGAAGGAGCTGTGAGTCCGACAGATCCAACTGTCCAGGAGAAGGAGCTGTGAGTCCGACAGATCCAACTGTCCAGGAGAAGGAGCTGTGAGTCCGACAGATCCAACCGTCCAGGATCAGGAGCTGTGAGTCCGACAGATCCAACCATCCAGGAGAAGGAGCTGTGAGTCCAACAGATCCAACCATCCAGGATCAGGAGCTGTGAGTCCAACAGATCCAACCGTCCAGGAGAAGGAGTTGTGAGTCCGTCAGATCCAACCATCCAGGAGAAGGAGCTGTGAGTCTGACAGATCCAACCATCCAGGATCAGGAGCTGTGAGTCCGACAGATCCAACCATCCAGGATCAGGAGCTGTGAGTCCGACAGATCCAACCATCCAGGATCAGGAGCTGTGAGTCCGACAGATCCAACCATCCAGGAGAAGGAGCTGTGAGTCCGACAGATCCAACCATCCAGGATCAGGAGCTGTGAGTCCGACAGATCCAACCATCCAGGAGAAGGAGCTGTGAGTCCGACAGATCCAACCATCCAGGAGAAGGAGCATTCGTCTTTCTGGTGGGTGGCGTGTTGAACTGTCGCTCTCTTGTAGAACTCTGAGCGTTGCGGCTTTCCAATTTTTCATATAATGGGGGGATTTACTAAAGGCAAATAGACTGGGCACTTTGCAAAGTGCAGTTGCTCCAGAGTTTAGTAAATGAAGTGAAACTTCACTACCCAATCACATGCAAGGGAGATAAAAAAAAACAGCATTTTCCTTGCACATGATTGGATGATGGAAGTCAGCAGAGCTTCTGCTCATTTGCTAAGCTTTTGGGGAAAACGAATGCAACTGCAGAGTGCGCCGCCTATTGGCCTTTAGTACAACCACCCCAACGTGTCTCCCAATGGACTGATGTGGCTCCTCCTACTGACCCCCACAAAATAATAGCAATGCCGTCATCTGCTGGTGGAACCATGGGGGGGGGGGGGCATTATATGACACCCCTAGAATTTTCAGATAGCAGTGACACTCAGAGCTCTGCGAATATTCACTGCACCACCCAGCAGAAATGTGAGTCCCTCACGGGGGGGATTTACTAAGACTGGGGAGTGCACAATCTGGTGCAGCTCTGCATGGGAGCCAATCAGCTTCCAGGTTTTATTGTCAAAGCTTCATTGCACAAGTTGAAGTCAGAAGCTGATTGGCTGCCATGCGAAGTAATTTCGGTTTTGTTTTTTGGGTCTCTGTAAATGGCGCAGTGACTTCTCCCCGATCAGAATGAGAGACCATCGGCCTCCTTTGTGTAGCCGCGCCCGGGTGTGTGGGAGGGGTAATTAGCCGTCCCATGAGACAATCCTTGGCCGGGGCACATAGTTTTCAAATGTCATCGTCTGAATTTGGGTGAAACTCAATTACAGAGCGTCACGAAGGATCCGAAACAATGGAAGGCTTGTGTACGGCCGGCTCTATGACAACCCAATACAGTGAGTCAGGAGTGCCGGAGACATCCAACACCAACCACCAGGGACCATGGCCTTCACTTCTCCTGACCATTGCTCAGCACACCCCATGGCCTTCACTTCTCCTGACCATTGCTCAGCACACCCCATGGCCTTCACTTCTCCTGACCATTGCTCAGCACACCCCATCCATGTCCCTTCTCCTGACCATTGCTCAGCACACCCCATCCATGTCCCTTCTCCTGACCATTGCTCAGCACGCCCCATGGCCTTCACTTCTCCTGACCATTGCTCAGCACACCCCATGGTCTTCACTTCTCCTGACCAATGCTCAGCACACCCCATCCATGTCCCTTCTCCTGACCATTGCTCAGCACACCCCATCCATGTCCCTTCTCCTGACCATTGCTCAGCACGCCCCATGGCCTTCACTTCTCCTGACCATTGCTCAGCACGCCCCATCGCCTTCACTTCTCCTGACCATTGCTCAGCACACCCCATGGCCTTCACTTCTCCTGACCATTGCTCAGCATGCCCCATGGCCTTCACTTCTCCTGACCATTGCTCAGCACGCCCCATCACCTTCACTTCTCCTGACCATTGCTCAGCACACCCCATCCATGTCCCTTCTCCTGACCATTGCTCAGCACACCCCATCCATGTCCCTTCTCCTGACCATTGCTCAGCACGCCCCATGGCCTTCACTTCTCCTGACCATTGCTCAGCACGCCCCATCGCCTTCACTTCTCCTGACCATTGCTCAGCACACCCCATGGCCTTCACTTCTCCTGACCATTGCTCAGCACGCCCCATGGCCTTCACTTCTCCTGACCATTGCTCAGCATGCCCCATGGTCTTCACTTCTCCTGACCATTGCTCAGCACACCCCATGGCCTTCACTTCTCCTGACCATTGCTCAGCACGCCCCATCACCTTCACTTCTCCTGACCATTGCTCAGCACACCCCATGGCCTTCACTTCTCCTGACCATTGCTCAGCACGCCCCATGGTCTTCACTTCTCCTGACCATTGCTCAGCACGCCCCATGGCCTTCACTTCTCCTGACCATTGCTCAGCACGCCCCATGGCCTTCACTTCTCCTGACCATTGCTCAGCACACCCCATCACCTTCACTTCTCCTGACCATTGGTCAGCACACCCCATCACCTTCACTTCTCCTGACCATTGCTCAGCACACCCCATCCATGTCCCTTCTCCTGACCATTGCTCAGCACACCCCATCCATGTCCCTTCTCCTGACCATTGCTCAGCACACCCCATCCATGTCCCTTCTCCTGATCATTGCTCAGCACACCCCATCCATGTCCCTTCTCCTGACCATTGCTCAGCACACCCCATCCATGTCCCTTCTCCTGACCATTGCTCAGCACGCCCCATCCATGTCCCTTCTCCTGACCATTGCTCAGCACGCCCCATCCATGTCCCTTCTCCTGACCATTGCTCAGCACGCCCCATCCATGTCCCTTCTCCTGACCATTGCTCAGCACGCCCCATCCATGTCCCTTCTCCTGACCATTGCTCAGCACGCCCCATCCATGTCCCTTCTCCTGACCATTGCTCAGCACGCCCCATCCATGTCCCTTCTCCTGACCATTGCTCAGCACGCCCCATCCATGTCCCTTCTCCTGACCATTGCTCAGCACGCCCCATCCATGTCCCTTCTCCTGACCATTGCTCAGCACGCCCCATCCATGTCCCTTCTCCTGACCATTGCTCAGCACGCCCCATCACCTTCCCTTCTGTAATGGAGGCCAAACTGTTCCATGAATTCCCCGGAGGCTCTGATGTTACACCGATCGGTACCGGCCTTCTCATATGAGGGGATTCCAGGGACAAAACCGGCGGCACACCGGAAGATCCTACACAAGCAAAACGTTATTGTCCTGGACAAGCCCGGCCTGGGACCTGCTGCTGACGCATTTCACCCAAAACGTACATCAGTCACACCTACATACTGTAGCCAGGTGGTGCTAAGAAGCGTTCTCACAGGCCGGGCGATCCAGCGGCGCTCTATAAGGATCATCGCACACCCGCTCCCACGCCGCCATCTTCCTCTGACGTCATCAGGGGGGCTGACTGTCTCTTCCAGGTTGTGCAGCAGCCCCATGATGACCCACGTGAACCACACCATGTCATCAGGGAACATCAGCTGAAAAAACCATGAATATACTGGCGGCCCCCCGATGACACTGTGCGGCACACACACCATAGAGCACCCCCCCCGATGACTCTGTGCGGCACACACACCATAGAGCACCCCCCCCGATGACTCTGTGCGGCACACGCACCATAGAGCACCCCCCCCGATGACTCTGTGCGGCACACGCACCATAGAGCACCCCCCCCGATGACTCTGTGCGGCACACACACCATAGAGCACCCCCCCCTCGATGACACTGTACGGCACACGCAGCATAGAGCACCCCCCCCCCGATGACTCTGTGCGGCACACGCACCATAGAGCACCCCCCCCGATGACTCTGTGCGGCACACGCACCATAGAGCACCCCCCCGATGACTCTGTGCGGCACACGCAGCATAGAGCACCCCCCTGATGACTCTGTGCGGCACACGCACCATAGAGCACCCCCCCCCGATGACTCTGTGCGGCACACGCACCATAGAGCACCCCCCCACCCCACCGGTGACACTATGTAGAACACGCACCATGGAGCACCCCCCCCCCGATGACTCTGTGCGGCACATGCACCATAGAGCACCCCCCCCGATGACTCTGTGCGGCACACGCACCATAGAGCACCCCCCCCCGATGACTCTGTGCGGCACACGCACCATAGAGCACCCCCCCCCGATGACTCTGTGCGGCACACGCACCATAGAGCACCCCCCCGATGACTCTGTGCGGCACACGCACCATAGAGCACCCCCCCCCCGATGACTCTGTGCGGCACACGCACCATAGAGCACCCCCCCGATGACTCTGTGCGGCACACGCACCATAGAGCACCCCCCCCGATGACTCTGTGCGGCACACGCACCATAGAGCACCCCCCCGATGACTCTGTGCGGCACACGCACCATAGAGCACCCCCCCTGATGACTCTGTGCGGCACACGCACCATAGAGCACCCCCCCACCGGTGACACTGTGCAGAACACGCACCATAGAGCACCCCCCCGATGACTCTGTGCAGCATACGCACCATAGAGCACCCCCCCCGATGACTCTGTGCAGCACACGCACCATAGAGCACCCCCCCCCCACCGGTGACTCTGTGCGGCACACGCACCATAGAGCACCCCCCCGATGACTCTGTGTGGCACACGCACCATAGAGCACCCCCCCGATGACTCTGTGCGGCACACACACCATAGAGCACCCCCCCGATGACTCTGTGCGGCACACGCACCATAGAGCACCCCCCCGTATGACTCTGTGCGGCACACGCACCATAGAGCACCCCCCCCCGATGACTCTGTGCGGCACACGCACCATAGAGCACCCCCCCCGATGACTCTGTGCGGCACACGCACCATAGAGCACCCCCCCCGATGACTCTGTGCGGCACACGCACCATAGAGCACCCCCCCCCGATGACTCTGTGCGGCACACGCACCATAGAGCACCCCCCCGATGACTCTGTGCGGCACACGCACCATAGAGCACCCCCCCCCGATGACTCTGTGCGGCACACGCACCATAGAGCACCCCCCCGATGACTCTGTGCGGCACACGCACCATAGAGCACCCCCCCCCGATGACTCTGTGCGGCACACGCACCATAGAGCACCCCCCCGATGACTCTGTGCGGCACACGCACCATAGAGCACCCCCCCGATGACTCTGTGCGGCACACGCACCATAGAGCACCCCCCCTGATGACTCTGTGCGGCACACGCACCATAGAGCACCCCCCCACCGGTGACACTGTGCAGAACACGCACCATAGAGCACCCCCCCGATGACTCTGTGCAGCATACGCACCATAGAGCACCCCCCCCGATGACTCTGTGCAGCACACGCACCATAGAGCACCCCCCCCCCACCGGTGACTCTGTGCGGCACACGCACCATAGAGCACCCCCCCGATGACTCTGTGTGGCACACGCACCATAGAGCACCCCCCCGATGACTCTGTGCGGCACACACACCATAGAGCACCCCCCCGATGACTCTGTGCGGCACACGCACCATAGAGCACCCCCCCGTATGACTCTGTGCGGCACACGCACCATAGAGCACCCCCCCCCGATGACTCTGTGCGGCACACGCACCATAGAGCACCCCCCAATGACTCTGTGCGGCACACGCACCATAGAGCACCCCCCCGATGACTCTGTGCGGCACACGCACCATAGAGCACCCCCCCCCGTATATACACTATATTGCCCCAAGTATTGTCCCCCCCCGTATATACACTATATTGCCCCAAGTATTGTCCCCCCCCGTATATACACTATATTGCCCCAAGTATTGTCCCCCCCCGTATATACACTATATTACCCCAAGTATTGTCCCCGCCCCCCCCGTATATACACTATATTGCCCCAAGTATTGTCCCCCCCCCCGTATATACACTATATTGCCCCAAGTATTGTCCCCCCCCTCCGTATATACACTATATTGCCCCAAGTATTGTCCCCCCCCGTATATACACTATATATCCCCAAGTATTGTCCCCCCCCCGTATATACACTATATTGCCCCAAGTATTGTCCCCGCCCCCATATATATACACTATATTGCCCCAAGTATTGTCCCCGCCCCCCCCGTATATACACTATATTGCCCCAAGTATTGTCCCCCCCCCGTATATACACTATATTGCCCCAAGTATTGTCCCCCCCCCGTATATACACTATATTGCCCCAAGTATTGTCCCGGCCCCCCGTATATACACTATATTGCCCCAAGTATTGTCCCCCCCCGTATATACACTATATTGCCCCAAGTATTGTCCCCCCCCTCCGTATATACACTATATTGCCCCAAGTATTGTCCCCCCCCGTATATACACTATATATCCCCAAGTATTGTCCCCCCCCCGTATATACACTATATTGCCCCAAGTATTGTCCCCGCCCCCATATATATACACTATATTGCCCCAAGTATTGTCCCCGCCCCCCCCGTATATACACTATATTGCCCCAAGTATTGTCCCCGCCCCCCCCGTATATACACTATATTGCCCCAAGTATTGTCCCCGCCCCCCCCGTATATACACTATATTGCCCCAAGTATTGTCCCCCCCCGTATATACACTATATTGCCCCAAGTATTGTCCCCCCCCCGTATATACACTATATTGCCCCAAGTATTTTCCCCCCGGCCACCGCCCTTTCCACACACATGACCTTTAATGCCCCCCCAGTCTTAGTCCGTAGGGTTCAATATTGAGTTGGCCCCGCCCTTCCCACACACATGACCTTTAATGCCCCCCCAGTCTTAGTCCGTAGGGTTCAATATTGAGTTGGCCCCGCCCTTTGCAGCTATAACAGCTTCAACTCTTCTGGGAAGGCCCCCCACAAGGTTTAGGAGGGTGTCTATGGGAAGGTTTGATCCAAATCTCTGACCCCTCCTGAAATCTGCCTCTTCTCCACCAGACTCCTCCTTCTAGCCCTGTGTTATGCTGGCCATACACTAGATGAAAAATCATTCGAATGCTTCCCATTCCTTCTCCACCACCCCTACCGATTCCTTCTCCACCGCCCCTACCGATTCCTTCTCCACCGCCCCTACCGATTCCTTCTCCACCGCCCCTACCGATTCCTTCTCCACCGCCCCTACCGATTCCTTCTCCACCACCCCTACGGATTCCTTCTCCACCACCCCTACCGATTCCTTCTCCACCACCCCTACCGATTCCTTCTCCACCGCCCCTACCGATTCCTTCTCCACCGCCCCTACCGATTCCTTCTCCACCTCCCCTACCGATTCCTTCTCCACCACCCCTACCGATTCCTTCTCCACCGCCCCTACCGATTCCTTCTCCACCGCCGTTATCGAATCCTTCTCCACCACCCCTATCGATTCCTTCTCCACCACCCCTACCGATTCCTTCTCCACCACCCCTACCGGTTCCTTCTCCACCACCCCTACCGATTCCTTCTCCACCGCCCCTACCGATTCCTTCTCCACCGCCGTTATCGAATCCTTCTCCACCACCCCTATCGATTCCTTCTCCACCACCCCTACCGATTCCTTCTCCACCATCCCTACCGGTTCCTTCTCCACCGCCCCTACCGATTCCTTCTCTACCACCCCTACCGATTCCTTCTCCACCACCCCTACCGATTCCTTCTCCACCGCCTTTATCGATTCCTTCTCCACCGCCTTTATCGATTCCTTCTCCACCACCTCTACCAACTCCTTCTCTACCACCTCTATCAATTCCTTCTCCACCACCCCTACCGATTCCTTCTCCACCATCCCTACCGGTTCCTTCTCCACCACCCCTACCGATTCCTTCTCTACCACCCCTACCGATTCCTTCTCCACCGCCTTTATCGATTCCTTCTCCACCGCCGCTCAATGCAATGTATAAGTCCACCGTTCACAAACTCCACGTGGCGTCTCGTCATTTCCGGCTATGAAATACGTGACGCCAGAAGCAGAGGATGCCCATTGACTCCTGGGATTGATGATACAGATATGAGGAGACCGGATATGACGTACATCGCCATAGCGACTCGGACCGGAAGTGGAGGAAATTTTTAATAAAAAAGGTACCTAAACAAAAGAAAACAAAAACTTCCCAAAGATCAGAGGGACACGTATCATCTACCAATGGGGCCGCGGTTGTTAGATAAGGTGGAACTCCGCCCTCCATACAAGTTGTAACATGTAAATATCATTTCAAAATAATGTTTTAACATTTATAAATCTGCAGCTTTTACTGAACGAATGCCGGGTGATCCTGCCATGGAGGTCTCTGTTCAGGCATTTCCTCTGTGACTCTATCAGACTCCTCCACTGCGACCTTGTCACAAGGACTTCCAATGGAGACAACGATCAGCCGCTTCACCCAAACACGATTCACCGTTGTCACCATCAGATGACCCATCTGGAGACAATAGGAAGGGGCGGCCCAGAGAGATCAACGGCACAGAACGATCAGCAGCACAGAGAGATCAGCAGCACAGAACGATCATTGGCACAGAGAGATCAGCGGCACAGAGAGATCAGTGGCACAGAGAGATCAGCGGCACAGAGAGATCAGCGGCACAGAGAGTTCAGCGGCACAGAGAGATCAGTGGCACAGAGAGATCAGCGGCACAGAGAGATCAGCGGCACAGAGAGATCAGCGGCACAGAGAGATCAGCGGCACAGAGAGACCAGCGGCACAGAGAGATCAGTGGCACAGAGAGATCAGCGGCACAGAGAGATCAGCGGCACAGAGAGTTCAGCGGCACAGAGAGATCAGTGGCACAGAGAGATCAGCGGCACAGAGAGATCAGCGGCACAGAGAGATCAGCGGCACAGAGAGATCAGCGGCACAGAGAGACCAGCGGCACAGAGAGATCAGTGGCACAGAGAGATCAGCGGCACAGAGAGATCAGCGGCACAGAGAGACCAGCGGCACAGAGAGATCAGAGGCACAGAGAGATCAACGGCACAGAACGATCAGTGGCACAGAGAGATCAGCGGCACAGAACGATCATTGGCACAGAGAGATCAGCGGCACAGAGAGATCAGCGGCACAGAACGATCAGCGGCACAGAACGATCAGCGGCACAGAGAGATCAGCGGCACAGAATGATCAGCGGCACAGAGAGATCAGCGGCACAGAACGATCAGCGGCACAGAGCGATCAGCGGCACAGAGAGATCAGCGGCACAGAGCGATCAGAGAGATCAGCGGCACAGAGCGATTAGCGGCCCAGAGAGGTCAGCGGCCCAGAGAGATCAGCGGCACAGAGAGATCAGCGGCACAGAATGATCAGCGGCACAGAGCGATCAGAGAGATCAGCGGCACAGAGCGATCAGCGGCACAGAGAGATCAGCGGCACAGAGCGATCAGCGGCACAGAGAGATCAGCGGCACAGAGAGATCAGCGGCACAGAGAGATCAGCGGCACAGAACGATCAGCGGCACAGAACGATCAGCGGCACAGAACGATCAGCGGCACAGAGAGATCAGCGGCACAGAGAGATCAGCGGCACAGAGAGATCAGCGGCACAGAGAGATCAGCGGACAGAGAGATCAGCGGCACAGAGAGATCAGCGGCACAGAGAGATCAGCGGACAGAGAGATCAGCGGCACAGAGAGATCAGCGGCACAGAGAGATCAGCGGACAGAGAGATCAGCGGCACAGAGAGATCAGCGGCACACAGGTGAAATGAAGGTTTAAAAAGAGATAAAACATTTCTTTTCAATAAATAAACAATGATGATGACTCCGGAGCTTGGAGTTGACATGACTTTGTACAGTCGGGCCCTTCATAGCAGCCTATCCCCGGCAATGTTTGGCTCCCACATAGGAGAGTGTTTGTGCCGTGACACACTCCGGTGATTACCGGCTAGGAAGGGCCGGCAGGAACAAACAATCGGCTTTGTTACCCAACTCTGCAATACAAACAGTGTTCTCATGGCATTGTTACAGTGACAATCCCTCAGCCAATCAATGCCTTCCACCCACAGCAAACACACATCATCCGAACACACCGACGCATCCAACATGGCCGCTCCGCCGCAGGAACCTATACTGTACGTAACGCACCTCTCCCAAAGACCACCTTCAAAATGTTCCTCTACATGGAGGGGCCAATCATAACATCTAGAAGGGATGGGACTGCAAGGTGCAGAGATCAGGACGCCATATCAACCAATCAGAATTCATCTGCAGATCTGAACACAAAATAATCTGCGATATCATAGATGAAAGAGGCGTAGAGCGCCAAAAGAAGAGCCGATGGAGGGCCACATCAATTATCCCACTTTATTCATTGTAGGAACATTCCAGTAGGTTTTGGGGGTCACTTACCAAGTTCATCAGGTCTATGGTAGAGTATGCCAGTGTGTTTCAGGGGTCAGGTGCCCCTTCATCAGGTCTATGGTAGAAAATTCTGATGTATTTCAGGGGTGAGGTGCCCCTTCATCGGGTTATGGTAGAAAATTCCAATGTGTTTCAGGTGCCCCCTTCATCAGGGCAATGGTAGAGTATGCTAATGTGTTTCAGGGGTCAGGTGCCCCTTCCTCAGGGCAATGGTAGAGTATGCTAATGTGTTTCAGGTGTCAGGTGCCCCTTCCTCAGGGCAATGGTAGAGTATGCTAATGTGTTTCAGGGGTCAGGTGCCCCTTCCTCAGGGCAATGGTAGAGTATGCTAATGTGTTTCAGGTGTCAGGTGCCCCTTCCTCAGGGCAATGGTAGAGTATGCTAATGTGTTTCAGGTGTCAGGTGCCCCTTCATCAGGGTTATGGTAGAAAATTCCGATGTGTTTCAGGGGTCAGGTGCCCCCTTCATCAGGGCAATGATAGAGTATGCTAATGTGTTTCAGGGGTGAGGTGCCCCTTCATCAAGGTTATGGTAGAAAATTCCAATGTGTTTCGAGGGTCAGGTGCCCCTTCATCGGGGTTATGGTAGAAAATTCCAATGTGTTTCAGGGGTGAGGTGACCCCTTCATCGGGGTTATGGTAGAAAATTCCAATGTGTTTGGAGGGTCAGGTGCCCCTTCCTCGGGGTTATGGTAGAAAATTCCAATGTGTTTGGAGGGTCAGGTGCCCCTTCCTCGGGGTTATGGTAGAAAATTCTGATGTGTTTCAGGGGTCAGGTGCCCCCTTCATCAGGGCAATGATAGAGTATGCTAATGTGTTCAGGGGTCAGGTGCCCCTTCGTCAGTGCAATGGTAGAGTATGCTAATGTGTTTCAGGGGTGAGGTGCCCCTTCATCAGGGTTATGGTAGAAAATTCCAATGTGTTTCGAGGGTGAGGTGCCCCTTCATCAGGGCAATGATAGAGTATGCTAATGTGTTTCAGGGGTCAGGTGCCTCTTCATTAGGTTATGGTAGAAAATGTAAATGTGTTTCGAGCGTCAGGTGACCCCTTCATCAGGTCTATAGCAGAAAATTCCAAAGTGTTTCAGGGGCCAGGTGCCCCCTTCATCAGGTCTATGGCAGAAAATTCCAATTGGTTTCAGGGGTCAGGTGCTCCCTTCATCAGGGCAATGGTAGAGTATGCCAGTGTGTTTCAGGGGTCAGGTGCCCCTTTATCTGGGTTATGGTAGAAAATTCCAATGTGTTTCAGGGGTCAGGTTCCCCTTCATCAGGGCAATGATAGAGTATGCTAATGTTTTTCAGGGGTCAGGTGCCCCCTTCATTGGGTTATGGTAGAAAATTCTGATGTGTTTCAGGGGTCAGGTGCCCCTTCATCGGGGTTATGGTAGAAAATTCTGATGTGTTTCAGGGGTCAGGTGCCCCTTCATCGGGTTATGGTAGAAAATTCCAATGTGTTTCCGGTGTCAGGTGCCCCCTTCATCAGGGTTATGGTAGAAAATTCTGATGTGTTTCAGGGGTCAGGTGCCCCCTTCATCAGGGCAATGATAGAGTATGCTAATGTGTTTCAGGTGTCAGGTACCCCTTCATCAGGGTTATGGTAGAAAATTCCAATGTGTTTCGAGGGTCAGGTGCCCCTTCATTGGGGTTATGGTAGAAAATTCCAATGTGTTTCAGGGGTGAGGTGCCCCTTCATCGGGTTATGGTAGAAAATTCTGATGTGTTTCAAGGGTGAGGTGCCCCTTCATCAGGGCAATGATAGAGTATGCTAATGTGTTTCAGGGGTCAGGCGCCCCTTCATCAGGGTCATGGTAGAAAATTCCAATGTGTTTCGAGGGTCAGGTGCCCCTTCCTTGGGGTTATGGTAGAAAATTCTGATGTGTTTCAGGGGTCAGGTGCCCCCTTCATCAGGGCAATGATAGAGTATGCTAATGTGTTTCAGGTGTCAGGTGCCCCTTTGTCAGAGCAATGGTAGAGTATGCTAATGTGTTTCAGGGGTGAGGTGCCCCTTCATCAGGGTTATGGTAGAAAAATCCAATGTGTTTCGAGGGTCAGGTGCCCCTTCATCGGGGTTATGGTAGAAAATTCCAATGTGTTTCAAGCGTCAGGCGCCCCTTCATCAGGGTTATGGTAGAAAATTCCAATGTGTTTGGAGGGTCAGGTGCCCCTTCCTCGGGGTTATGGTAGAAAATTCTGATGTGTTTCAGGGGTCAGGTGCCCCCTTCATCAGGGCAATGATAGAGTATGCTAATGTGTTCAGGGGTCAGGTGCCCCTTCGTCAGTGCAATGGTAGAGTATGCTAATGTGTTTCAGGGGTGAGGTGCCCCTTCATCAGGGTTATGGTAGAAAATTCCAATGTGTTTCGAGGGTGAGGTGCCCCTTCATCAGGGCAATGATAGAGTATGCTAATGTGTTTCAGGGGTCAGGTGCCTCTTCATTAGGTTATGGTAGAAAATGTAAATGTGTTTCGAGCGTCAGGTGACCCCTTCATCAGGTCTATAGCAGAAAATTCCAAAGTGTTTCAGGGGCCAGGTGCCCCCTTCATCAGGTCTATGGCAGAAAATTCCAATGTGTTTCAGGGGTCAGGTGCTCCCTTCATCAGGGCAATGGTAGAGTATGCCAGTGTGTTTCAGGGGTCAGGTGCCCCTTTATCTGGGTTATGGTAGAAAATTCCAATGTGTTTCAGGGGTCAGGTTCCCCTTCATCAGGGCAATGATAGAGTATGCTAATGTTTTTCAGGGGTCAGGTGCCCCCTTCATTGGGTTATGGTAGAAAATTCTGATGTGTTTCAGGGGTCAGGTGCCCCTTCATCGGGGTTATGGTAGAAAATTCTGATGTGTTTCAGGGGTCAGGTGCCCCTTCATCGGGTTATGGTAGAAAATTCCATTGTGTTTCCGGTGTCAGGTGCCCCCTTCATCAGGGTTATGGTAGAAAATTCTGATGTGTTTCAGGGGTCAGGTGCCCCCTTCATCAGGGCAATGATAGAGTATGCTAATGTGTTTCAGGTGTCAGGTACCCCTTCATCAGGGTTATGGTAGAAAATTCCAATGTGTTTCGAGGGTCAGGTGCCCCTTCATTGGGGTTATGGTAGAAAATTCCAATGTGTTTCAGGGGTGAGGTGCCCCTTCATCGGGTTATGGTAGAAAATTCTGATGTGTTTCAAGGGTGAGGTGCCCCTTCATCAGGGCAATGATAGAGTATGCTAATGTGTTTCAGGGGTCAGGCGCCCCTTCATCAGGGTCATGGTAGAAAATTCCAATGTGTTTCGAGGGTCAGGTGCCCCTTCCTTGGGGTTATGGTAGAAAATTCTGATGTGTTTCAGGTGTCAGGTGCCCCCTTCATCAGGGCAATGATAGAGTATGCTAATGTGTTTCAGGTGTCAGGTGCCCCTTTGTCAGAGCAATGGTAGAGTATGCTAATGTATTTCAGGGGTGAGGTGCCCCTTCATCAGGGTTATGGTAGAAAATTCCAATGTGTTTGGAGGGTGAGGTGCCCCTTCATCAGGGCAATGATAGAGTATACTAATGTGTTTCAGGGATCAGGTGCCTCTTCATTAGGTTATGGTAGAAAATGTAAATGTGTTTTGAGCATCAGGTGCCCCTTCATCGGGGTTATGGTAGAAAATTCTGATGTGTTTCAGGGGTGAGGTGCCCCCTTCATCAGGGTTATGGTAGAAAATTGCAATGTGTTCAGGGGTCAGGTGCCCCCTTCATCAGTGCAATGGTAGAGTATGCTAATGTGTTTCAGGGATCAGGTGCCTCTTCATTAGGTTATGGTAGAAAATTCCAATGTGTTTCGAGCGTCAGGTGCCCCTTCATCGGGGTTATGGTAGAAAACTCCAATGTGTTTCAGGGGTCAGGTGACCCCTTCATCAGAGCTATGGTAGAAAATTCCAATGTGTTTCGGGGGTCGGGTTCTCCCTTCATCAGGTCTATGGTAGAAAATCCAATCTGTTTCAGGGGTCAGGTGCCCCTTCATCAGGTCTATGATAGAAAATTGAAATGTATTTTGGGGGTCAGGTACCTTCTTCATTAGGGCTATGGTAGAAAATTCCAATGTGTTTCAGGGGTCAGGTGTCCCTTCATCAAGTCTATAGTAGAAAATTGCAATGTGTTTCAGGGGTCAGGTGCCCCTTCATCAGGGCAATGGTAGAGTATGCTAATGTGTTTTTGGGGTCAGGTGTCCCCTTCTTTAGGTCTATGGTAGAAAATTCCAGTGTGTTTCGGGGGTCAGGTTCTCCCTTCATCAGGTCTATGGTAGAAAATCCAATGTGTTTCAGGGGTCAGGTGCCCCTTCATCAAGTTTATGGTAGAAAACTCCAATATGTTTCAGGGGTCAGGTGCCCCTTCATCAGGTCTATGGTAGAAAATTGCAATGTATTTTGGGGGTCAGGTACCCCCTTCATCAGGGCTATGGTAGAAAATTCCAATGTGTTTCAGGGGTCAGGTGCCCCTTCATCAGGTCTATGGTAGAAAACTGTAATGTGTTTTGGGGGTCAGGTGCCCCCTTCATCAGGGCTATTGTAGAAAATTTCAATGTGTTTTGGGGGTCAGGTACCCCCTTCTTCAGGTCTATGGTAGAAAATGTTTTCTCTCTTGTCAATGGTCCTTCTGTAAAGCCAAGAAGGGCATCTTGAGACATTGCCTACCCGTGAGAACTATTCATATACATCAAAGTAAATTTTACCAAAAAAAAAAAGAACTCCGAACAAAAATAACAAAATGAATGAATCAGAGCCATGAGCTTTGATCTGGCAGTCCTCCTATTACTATGCTTCTTGAATTGATTGGCTCTTTGTGCTGCTTCTTCCTCTCACACCCCAGCTCTGCTGTACAGAGACTACAAAAACTTGATACCAGGTCACATTGAGGTCCTTACACTGCTTGTATTTATTGGTGTGTCATTACCAAGCTGCGTCAAGGTGTGACTTTTATACCTGGCCAGACTTCAGATGGAATGTTCATGGAGCAGACAGGACTTTTGTTCAAGTGTCTTCTTCAGAAATACAAATGAAGTAAATCCTGTTAAAGGATTACTTAGGAAACGTCTGACCTTTACAATGGAATAAGAGACACTCAGGCAGTGTAAACAAAGTCCATGGAGATCCTTTACATAAAGCCGAAGACTAGATATCCAGACAGCTTACATTATTGAACACCCCGGATAGTCCAGATGATGAGTCTCAGTTCCAGTGAATTACATCCTTCAGAAAGTCCTAAAAGAAGAAACGTCCGCTAGCAAGAGCATCCAATCAGAAGATTAGTTTTATTATCCCACCATAGATTAGAGATGGATAAAGAACTGAATTGTGTTGGAGATAAGTCTGAACTCGATATCGCACTTATCCTAGAAGGAACGGGTTAAAGTCCTCCTGGACTCGATATCACACTTATCCTAGAAGGAACGGGTTAAGGTTCTCCTGGACTCCATATCACACTTATCCTAGAAGGAATGGGTTAAAGTCCTCCTGGACTCCATATCACACTTATCCTAGAAGGAACGGGCTAAGGTTCTCCTGGACTCCATATCACACTTATCCTAGAAGGAATGGGCTAAGGTTCTCCTGGACTCCATATCACACTTATCCTAGAAGGAACGGGTTAAGGTTCTCCTGGACTCCATATCACACTTATCCTAGAAGGAACGGGTTAAGGTTCTCCTGGACTCCATATCGCACTTATCCTAGAAGGAATGGGCTAAGGTTCTCCTGGACTCCATATCACACTTATCCTAGAAGTAACGGGTTAAGGTTCTCCTGGACTCCATATCACACTTATCCTAGAAGGAACGGGTTAAGGTTCTCCTGGACTCCATATCGCACTTATCCTAGAAGGAATGGGCTAAGGTTCTCCTGGACTCCATATCACACTTATCCTAGAAGGAATGGGCTAAGGTTCTCCTGGACTCCATATCACACTTATCCTAGAAGGAATGGGCTAAGGTTCTCCTGGACTCCATATCACACTTATCCTAGAAGGAACGGGCTAAGGTTCTCCTGGACTCCATATCGCCATTTATCCTAGAAGGAATGGGCTAAGGTTCTCCTGGACTACATATCACACTTATCCTAGAAGGAACGGGCTAAGGTTCTCCTGGACTCAATATCACACATCCTAGAAGGAACAAGTTAAGGTTCTCCTGGACTCCATATCACCATTTATCCTAGAAGGAACAGATTAATGTTCTCCTGGACTCCATATCGCACTTATCCTAGAAGGAACGGGTTAAGGTTCTCCTGGACTCCATATCGCCATTTATCCTAGAAGGAACGGGTTAAGGTTCTCCTGGACTCCATATCGCACTTATCCTAGAAGGAACGGGCTAAGGTTCTCCTGGACTCCATATCGCTACTTATCCTAGAAGGAACGGGTTAAGGTTCTCCTGGACTCCATTTCACACTTATCCTAGAAGGAATGGGTTAAGGTTCTCCTGGACTCCATATCACATTTATCCTAGAAGGAACAGGTTAATATTCTCCTGGACTCCATATCGCACTTATCCTGGAAGGAATGGGTTAAGGTTCTCCTGGACTCCATATCGCACTTATCCTAGAAGGAACGGGTTAAGGTTCTCCTGGACTCCATATCGCTACTTATCCTAGAAGGAACGGGCTAAGGTTGTCCTGGACTCCATATCGCACTTATCCTAGAAGGAATGGGCTAAGGTTGTCCTGGACTCCATATCACCATTTATCCTAGAAGGAACGGGTTAAGGTTCTCCTGGACTCCATATCGCACTTATCCTAGAAGGAACGGGTTAAGGTTCTCCTGGACTCCATATCGCACTTATCCTGGAAGGAACGGGTTAAGGTTCTCCTGGACTCCATATCGCTACTTATCCTAGAAGGAACGGGTTAAGGTTCTCCTGGACTCCATATCGCACTTATCCTAGAAGGAACGGGCTAAGGTTCTCCTGGACTCCATATCACACTTATCCTAGAAGGAACGGGCTAAGGTTCTCCTGGACTCCATATCGCACTTATCCTAGAAGGAATGGGCTAAGGTTCTCCTGGACTCCATATCGCACTTATCCTAGAAGGAACGGGCTAAGGTTCTCCTGGACTCCATATCGCACTTATCCTAGAAGGAACGGGCTAAGGTTCTCCTGGTTCATAACGCTACAGAAACTGATACAGGAGCTCTGCTCAGCAGTTTGTCTTTTTTGGGGAGATTTACAGAAATATTTCTTTCCATGATCATTAATAATACATTTTAGGGTGTTCCAGGATGTTAACAACTCATGGATTATTCTATTAGATAGACTGAGACATCAACATTCCGTAAAAAGTGTGCTAATACTCAGAACTATGTACAACTTATCTTTGGGTCAAAGTGACCCTCATCCACAGGACGGAGCTAAAGCAGAACCACAAAAGTATGAAAGTAGAAGGAAGCAGGAGGTAGACCAAAGTATGTGGAAAGGAGATACCCATATTGTATGATAGTTGAAGCAGCACTCTGAATGTCCGTGACATCTTTCTCAATTATTATATGAAATACGAGCTAGTCGGACATCCCATGCCAAAACCATGGCCATTTACATGGAGTTGTCCTCCCCACCATGGCCATTTACATGGAGTTGCCCTCCCCACCATGGCCATTTACATGGAGTTGCTCTCCCCACCATGGGCATTAACATGGAGTTACCTTCCCCACCATGGCCATTTACATGGAGTTTCCTTCCCCACCATGGGCATCAACATGGAGTTACCCTCCCCACCATGGCCATTTACATGGAGTTACCTTGCCCACCATGACCATTTACATGGAGTTACCTTCCTCACCATGGCCATTAACATGGAGTTTCCTTCCCCGCCATGCCCATTAACATGGAGTTTCCTTCCCCACCATGGCCATTTACATGGAGTTTCCTTCCCCACCATGGGCATCAACATGGAGATACCCTCCCCACCATATCCATTTACATGGAGTTACCTTGCCCACCATGGCCATTAACATGGAGTTGCCCTCCCCACCATGACCATTAACATGGAGTTGCCCTCCCCACCATGGCCATTTACATGGAGTTGCCCTCCTTCTCCCATGGCCATTAATATGGAGTGGCCTCCGCCTTGTGTCCATTAATATGGAGCTGCCTCCCCCCCCATGGACATTAGTATGGAGTTACCCTCCCCCATGGCCATTAAAATGGAGTTTTCCCCCATTCCCCCATGGACAATAATATGGAGTGGCTTCCCCCTTGTGGCCAGTAATATGGATTTGTCCTCTCTCCATGGCCAATAGCATTGAGTTTCCCTCCCCACCATGGCCATTAACATGGAGTTTCCTTCCCCGCCATGGCCATTAACATGGAGTTTCCTTCCCCGCCATGGCCATTAACATGGAGTTTCCTTCCCCACCATGACCATTAACATGGAGTTGCCCTCCCCACCATGGCCATTAACATGGAGTTGCCCTCCTTCTCCCATGGTCATTAATATGGAGTGGCCTTCTCCTTGTGGCCATTAACATGGAGTTGCCCTCTTTGTGTCCGGGGGATTTTCATGGAGCGCACTCACAGAGGTCTTCATTCAAAGTGCAGAATTTATAAAGGTTGTCTCAGCTGTCAGAAAGCTGGGGGCGAGGAGATGAAGTTGCAGAGCTCAGTGAGAGTTGATATGAGGGAAGGGACACCCCCCACACCCTTCACACAGCACACAGGAACAGAGCTGAGGCTGTCAATCACAGGCTGTGTGCTGGAGCTCACTCCCTTGTCACAATTTTTCTCTTGGTGTCAGGAAAACTCATCAGAAGTGACTCATGTTGATAGCAGAGGACAGAGGCAGCAGACAGAGATGACACTCAGTGCTCTGGAGTGAGACAAGGACAACGTACAGAGGGATGTGCTTTGTTCAGATTTCATGTCTGAGGGTGACACCCACATTAAGGCATGATGAAGACTATCCTGGTGGCAGCCGGCTGCTTAGAGCGCCATCAGGGGACCCCAGACATCATCAAGCCATGACAGGGGCCCCTTAGCACATCCTGTCCTGATTTTACAAACAGGAATTACTGGAGTCCTGAGGAAGGGGGCGGCTTTTCCCCCTGAAATGCGTTGGTTGGATCTGATGCTTTAACTATCAAATGTTTCAAAATGTCCTTCAAGTGAGATGAACGTTTGTACCCGGCGCTCCTCCACACCCATCCAGGACCTGAGAGGGCCCCACAAGGTAGGCAATCCCCTCCGGTGGTGTAAGGGATTTCCGGCAAGACGAATTGTGACCGGAAATTCGCGATCGCGCACATGCATGGCGAAGATTGGCACCAGACGGCCTATTTAAGGAGTGTCTCTGCTCATGTTCAGTGCTGACTGGTCTTCAGCTCCCCCCCCCCGTGTCCTGCTGTTCCGTACGATTCCTCCGTTGCTGACCCGGCTTGTTCCTCACCTGACTCTGATTGCTCTCCTGATTCTGGTTCCTGACTTCGGCTTTTCCTCCTGATTCTGTACCGTTCTGCCTGACTGTAGATGGCCCCGGCTATTCCATGACATTGCTCCTGTCTCTTGTCCTCACTGCCTGCCTTGCTCTGCTGCACGCCTGGCAATCTACCAAACCTGCTCTGCCTGCTACTCCTGTGCCAAGATCAGAGGATCTTCAGCCTTCCAAGGTCATCATCTGCAAGAGCTGCAAACAACAACCACTGGCACTCTTGTCCCCCTGGGTCCTAGACTCCCTCTGTTCCTACTCCAGCGGGGTCAGGACTAGTGACACAAGTGAGGCCGACCTCGTCAATTCAGTCTCCCATCAGGTACGTGACAGATGGGCAGACTGGGAGAGAGAACGGAGGAGGAGTCTATTGTTGGGGGGAACATCTCCAGATTTAGACTCTCCCCACCACCCGGCCCAACAGAAGGACGACATTTCATCCCCGCAGATTATCCGCCCACAACGCGTCCGTGTTCTGCTCTTCACATCACTCCGGAGGATTATCCCGCTCGCTGCGTCCAATCCAACAACCACCAACCCAGAGACAGAGCAGGAAACCAGGACTCCTTGTGACCCGTCCACTCCCCCCATGTACTTCCCCCCATGTACTCCCCACATGTACTTCCCCCCATGTACTCCATACATGTACTTCCCCCCATGTACTTCCCCCCATGTACTCCCCATATGTACTTCCCCCCATGTACTTCCCCCCATGTACTCCCCCCATGTACTTCCCCCCATGTACTCCCCACATGTACTTCCCCCCATGTACTCCCCCCATGTACTTCCCCCCATGTACTCCCCACATGTACTTCCCCCCATGTATTTCCCCCCATGTACTCCCCCCATGTACTCCCCACATGTACTTCCCCCCATGTATTTCCCCCCATGTACTCCCCCCATGTACTTCCCCCCATGTACTCCCCCCATGTACTTCCCCCCATGTACTCCCCACATGTACTTCCCCCCATGTACTCCCCACATGTACTTCCCCCCATGTACTTCCCCCCATGTACTCCCCCCATGTACTTCCCCCCATGTACTCCCCACATGTACTTCCCCCCATGTACTCCCCACATGTACTCCCCACATGTACTTCCCCCCATGTACTTCCCCCCATGTACTCCCCCCATGTACTCCCCACATGTACTTCCCCCCATGTACTTCCCCCCATGTACTCCCCCCATGTACTTCGCCCCATGTACTCCCCCCATGTACTTCCCCCCATGTATTTCCCCCCATGTACTCCCCCCATGTACTCCCCCCATGTACTCCCCCCCATGTACTTCCCCCCATGTATTTCCCCCCATGTACTCCCCCCATGTACTTCCCCCCATGTACTCCCCACATGTACTTCCCCCATGTACTCCCCCCATGTACTTCCCCCCATGTACTCCCCCCATGTACTTCCCCCCATGTACTCCCCACATGTACTTCCCCCCATGTACTCCCCACATGTACTTCCCCCCATGTACTTCCCCCCATGTACTCCCCCCATGTATTTCCCCCATGTACTTACCCCCATGTACCTACCTGCTATGTACTCCCCCCATATCTACTTCCCCCCACATACGTACCCCCATATACTTCCCTTTTCATGTACTACCCCCATGTTCCTACCCCCCATGTACCTACCCATTATGTACTCCCCCCCCATATGTCCCTTCTCATGTACTACCCCTATGTACCTACCCCCTATGTACCCCCCCATACTTCCCTTCTCCTGTACTACCCCTATGTACCTACCCCTTATGTACTTCCCCCCCATGTACTTCTCCTCCATATCCACTTCCCCCCATGTCTACCTACCTCCTATCTACTCCCCCCATATATACTTACCATATGCACTTCTCTTCTCATGTACTACACCCACGTACCTACCCCCTATGTACTTCTCCCCATGTACTCCCCCCCCATGTATTTCCCTCACATACTTACCTTCTCATGTACGTACCCCCATGTACCTACCCCCTATGTACTTCCCCCATGTATTTCCGCCACGTACTTACCCTCATGTATTTCCCTCCTCATGTACAACCCCCATGTACCTACCCCCTATGTATTTCCCTCATGTACTTCCCCCATGTACCTACCCCCTATGTACTTCCCCCCATGTACTTCCCTTCTCATATACTACCCCCATGTGCCTATCACCATGTACCTACTCCCTATGTACTTTCCCCCATGTACCTACCCCCTACATACTCCCCCCCATCTACTTCCTTCCATGTATTTCCCCCACGTACTTACCCCCATGCACTTCCCTTCTCATGTACTACCCCCATGTACTTCCCCCACGTACTTACTCCGATGTACCTTCCCCTATGTACTTCCCTCCTCATATACTACCCCCTATGTATTTCCCCAATGTATTTACCCCCATGTACCTACCACTAAATAGTTCCCCCCATGTACTTACCCCCATATCTCCTATCCCCCACTTACTTCCTCTTATGTACCTACCCCATATGTACTTCCCCCCCCCCATGTATTTCCTCCACATACTTACCCCCATGTACCTTCCCCTATATACTTTCCTCCTCATGTACTACCCCCATGTACCTACCCCTTTGTATTTACCCCATGTATTTACCCCTATGTACTTACCCCATATCTCCTATCCCTCCTCATGTACTGCCCCCTATGTACTTCCCCGACGTACTTCCCCCCATGTACCTACCCCTATGTACTTCCCTCCTCATGTACTACCCCCATGCATTTCCCCCATGTACGTACCCCCTATGTACTTCCCCCCATGTACTTAACCTCATGTTCTTCCCTCCTTATGTACTACCCCCATGTACCTACCCCCTATGTACTTACACCATGTACTGTATCTACCCCCATATGTATTTCCCCCACGTACTTACCCCCATGTACCTACCTCCTATGTACTTCCCCCCAATGTTCTTCCCCTCATGTACCTACCCCCTATGTACTTCCCCCCATGTATTTCCTCCAAGTGCTTACCCTCGTGTTCTTCCTCCTCGTATACTACACCCATGTACTTACCCCCTATGTAAATCCCCCCGTGTACTGTATCTATCACATATGTACTACCCCCCCAATGTAGTTCCCCCCACATACTTCCCACCATGTACTACCCCCCCAATGTACTATCCCCCATGAACTTCCCCCTTGTACTTCCCTGTACTTCCCTGTACTGAAGGATGACCCAAAAACCTTAGCGGTTCCTAAGGGAGTAGTGCTACATGATCCCGGACAAGCCCCCACATGTACCTCCTTAGGAGTTGTGGGTCCCCATCAGTCCTGCACAGCCAGGCATCACTCATCTTCTTCCTCCATACTTGCACACTGAGACAGTAACCAGTCCTTAGGCTTGTTTTTGTGATTTTATTAAGGGGTATCGAACTTGGATGGGGTTGAGGGATGCATGGGACGCCCAAGGAACTGTGAACTGCCAGGACAAGTCTATGGTCCAGAAGCAACATCTGTCTCTTCTATGAGAGCACTCCAGCTCCCAAGTGTACCTCCTCGGACCCCAGATGAATCCTCCTCTTCACCCAGCTGCCTGAGGGTAATCCCTGGGCAAGTGGACCCAGAAGCTGCCAAAGATTAACCAGGTCCAGCTGAGGAGCTGGTTGGGTTCCCTACATGACTGCCCTCTCCCCTTATCCAACCCATCAAGGTTACTCACATTGTCTGTCCTGATGGTTTTATGGGTTGGCAGCCGCCTTCAGGCCTTCAGCTGGGCTGGCTCCTTCCCTGCTGCTCAGGCTGTCCCTCCTAGTAGACGGTGGCACAGTGGAGGTCCCCTCTTCCAGAATCAGCCTGTAGGTAGGCCCCTTCCCTGGGCCCCCTCCAAGGCTGCACACTCCATCCTCATACTCCATCTTCCACCCAACCCACACACTGACCACTTCCTGCTGATCAGGCTCAATCATATCTGAGGGCTGTTGTGACCCCATGCCAAGCCTCCTGCTTGGGGATTGGTCAAGGTCCCTCAGGCATGTAGATCAGCCCCTCCTCACCCCCTCCCACTGTCTTCTAGAAATTTCTCAAGTATCTACAACAGGGGAGGTATCAGGTAACTGTCCTGCAGAGCCCTCAGCCCTGACCTAAGGTAACCTGGCTGACTCATGCCCAGGCTGCTATTCAGCCTCTTCCCAAAACACCTAGCTAGCTCCTCCTGGCTCACTAGAGGGGCGCTACATAGACATGCTGTACATATGCATACATAGACCTGCACTGCCAGCAGATCGGAGAGTTCTCGGTCTCTGTAGACTCATTTGGGGGAATCAATATAGACTGTTGGAGGTCTCTTCCATTTGTGTGCAGCACCAACAGTGTCGGAGCTTGGCCCAATTCCTGTACCGGTCTGTGGCCGTGATGGCGGAAGGAGCAATTACCGGCATGGATGAGTAATGTAGACAGTGACACCAATGCTGGTCAGAATTAGGGAGTCCTTCAAGGAACCTCCTCCGGAAAGCAGTCATTGGGGTCAGTTATTCCCTCCATCTCCTTGTAGGTTACATGGAACGTGCCGAGGCCATTGGTCAGTGACATTGCTCTGTGTAGGTGAAGGAACCCATTCCCAGCCCACTTACCAGCCAGCCTGGAACCCACCGAATCGTCCCAACACTTCACATACAACAAGGGGTTTGGTTTGCGCACATTTGAGAATACAAGCGGCAGCGACCACGTCCCGGCACCCCAGGATCTGCAGTCCTAACTCCATAGTAGGAGCACTTGGACAGATTGGGGGCAGGTATGCCTGGAGGGAGCCCACCCTTAAAAGGTGTCGGGACGCATTGGACACCCAGGAATAGCATGTGATTGGTCTGACACGTCATTCAGCTTGTTGCAGGCTGGCTGCTAAGTGAGCTGGGAATTCTTCTTTGTTGTTTTTTTACATACGACACCCTTCCGTGTGCTCCTGGGGGCAACGGGCAGTTATAGGTCGGGGTGGGGGGGCCACTTGTTGTACTGTTGGTGACCTGGTGAGGGGGAGCACTGGATACCTTCAGCTGCCATTGTGCCATTGGGTGTCCACTGTGTCCCATTACATTTAAGGAGAGGTGGGCTCCCTCCAGGCATACCTGCCCTCAATCGTATTATCCCCACCCTCCCAATCATGTGATTCAGGTGTTCCAATCCCCTCCATATCATGTGATTCAGGTGTTCCAATCCCCTCCATATCATGTGATTCAGGTGTTCCAATCCCCTCCATATCATGTGATTCAGGTGTTCCAATCCCCTCCCAATCATGTGATTCAGGTGTTCCAATCCCCTCCATATCATGTGATTCAGGTGTTCTAATCCCCTCCATATCATGTGATTCAGGTGTTCCAATCCCCTCCATATCATGTGATTCTGGTGTTCCTATCCCCTCCCAATCATGTGATTCAGGTGTTCCAATCCCCTCCATATCATGTGATTCAGGTGTTCCAATCCCCTCCATATCATGTGATTCTGGTGTTCCTATCCCCTCCCAATCATGTGATTCAGGTGTTCCAATCCCCTCTCAATCATGTGATTCAGGTGTTCCAATCCCCTCCATATCATGTGATTCAGGTGTTCCAATCCCCTCCCAATCATGTGATTCAGGTGTTCCCATCCCCTCCATATCATGTGATTCTGGTGTTCCAATCCCCTCCATATCATGTGATTCGGGTGTTCCAATCCCCTCCATTTCATGTGATTCGAGTGTTCCAATCCCCTCCATATCATGTGATTCGGGTGTTCCAATCCCCTCCATATCGTGATTCTGGTGTTCCAATCCCCTCCATATCATGTGATTCAGGTGTTCCAATCCCCTCCATATCATGTGATTCAGGTGTTCCAATCCCCTCCATATCATGTGATTCAGGTGTTCCAATCCCCTCCCAATCATGTGATTCAGGTGTTCCAATCCCCTCCATATCATGTGATTCAGGTGTTCTAATCCCCTCCATATCATGTGATTCAGGTGTTCCAATCCCCTCCATATCATGTGATTCTGGTGTTCCTATCCCCTCCCAATCATGTGATTCAGGTGTTCCAATCCCCTCCATATCATGTGATTCAGGTGTTCCAATCCCCTCCATATCATGTGATTCTGGTGTTCCTATCCCCTCCCAATCATGTGATTCAGGTGTTCCAATCCCCTCTCAATCATGTGATTCAGGTGTTCCAATCCCCTCCATATCATGTGATTCAGGTGTTCCAATCCCCTCCCAATCATGTGATTCAGGTGTTCCCATCCCCTCCATATCATGTGATTCTGGTGTTCCAATCCCCTCCATATCATGTGATTCGGGTGTTCCAATCCCCTCCATTTCATGTGATTCGAGTGTTCCAATCCCCTCCATATCATGTGATTCGGGTGTTCCAATCCCCTCCATATCGTGATTCTGGTGTTCCAATCCCCTCCATATCATGTGATTTGGGTGTTCCAATCCCCTCCGTATCATGTGATTTAGGTGTTCCAATCCTCTCCGTATCATGTGATTCAGGCGTTCCAATCCCCTCCGTATCATGTGATTCGGGTGTTTCAATCCCCTCCATATCATGTGATTCGGGTGTTCCAATCCCCTCCGTATCATGTGATTCGGGTGTTCCAATCCCCTCCATATCATGTGATTCGGATGTTTCAATCCCCTCCGTATCATGTGATTCGGGTGTTCCAATCCCCTCCGTATCATGTAATTTGGGTGTTCCAATCCCCTCCATATCATGTGATTCAGGTGTTCCAATCCCCTCCATATCATGTGATTCAGGTGTTCCAATCCCCTCCATATCATGTGATTCAGGTGTTCCAATCCCCTCCCAATCATGTGATTCAGGTGTTCCAATCCCCTCCATATCATGTGATTCAGGTGTTCCAATCCCCTCCATATCATGTGATTCTGGTGTTCCTATCCCCTCCCAATCATGTGATTCAGGTGTTCCAATCCCCTCCATATCATGTGATTCAGGTGTTCCAATCCCCTCCATATCATGTGATTCTGGTGTTCCTATCCCCTCCCAATCATGTGATTCAGGTGTTCCAATCCCCTCTCAATCATGTGATTCAGGTGTTCCAATCCCCTCCATATCATGTGATTCAGGTGTTCCAATCCCCTCCCAATCATGTGATTCAGGTGTTCCAATCCCCTCCATATCATGTGATTCTGGTATTCCAATCCCCTCCATATCATGTGATTCGGGTGTTCCAATCCCCTCCATTTCATGTGATTCAGGTGTTCCAATCCCCTCCCAATCATGTGATTCAGGTGTTCCAATCCCCTCCATATCATGTGATTCAGGTGTTCCAATCCCCTCCCAATCATGTGATTCAGGTGTTCCAATCCCCTCCATATCATGTGATTCAGGTGTTCCAATCCCCTCCATATCATGTGATTCTGGTGTTCCTATCCCCTCCCAATCATGTGATTCAGGTGTTCCAATCCCCTCCATATCATGTGATTCAGGTGTTCCAATCCCCTCCATATCATGTGATTCTGGTGTTCCTATCCCCTCCCAATCATGTGATTCAGGTGTTCCAATCCCCTCTCAATCATGTGATTCAGGTGTTCCAATCCCCTCCATATCATGTGATTCAGGTGTTCCAATCCCCTCCATATCATGTGATTCAGGTGTTCCAATCCCCTCCATATCATGTGATTCTGGTGTTCCAATCCCCTCCATATCATGTGATTCGGGTGTTCCAATCCCCTCCATTTCATGTGATTCGAGTGTTCCAATCCCCTCCATATCATGTGATTCGGGTGTTCCAATCCCCTCCATATCGTGATTCTGGTGTTCCAATCCCCTCCATATCATGTGATTTGGGTGTTCCAATCCCCTCCGTATCATGTGATTTAGGTGTTCCAATCCTCTCCGTATCATGTGATTCAGGCGTTCCAATCCCCTCCGTATCATGTGATTTGGGTGTTTCAATCCCCTCCATATCATGTGATTCGGGTGTTCCAATCCCCTCCGTATCATGTGATTCGGGTGTTCCAATCCCCTCCGTATCATGTGATTCGGGTGTTTCAATCCCCTCCGTATCATGTGATTCGGGTGTTCCAATCCCCTCCGTATCATGTAATTTGGGTGTTCCAATCCCCTCCATATCATGTGATTCAGGTGTTCCAATCCCCTCCATGGACACAAGTGTATACAATCAAGCCCCTAGACATGCAGACGGCTTCTACAAACATTGGTGGAGCCACTCACCAGCTGTGTACTGAGCTGTATAGAGGTGATAGCAGAAGAGGGCGGAGTCACGGCACCACATATTCCTCGTCTGTCCCTCTGTTTGCTCTCACCAATCAGCTCTCAGCTTCCTCATCGAGTCGGTAAATGAAAGGAATAAACGTCGCCGATCCATTCACCTAACGCGGATTTGTCACCAACAACACAATCTACAGACGGAAATGAAACTTCCTGCAACCCGGGATATTGTCATCATATGGAGCCGCCAACCTCCAGGCTGGGGGGTCACACCTATGCGTGTCACATGCGTGTTACTATGTGTGACGCTCCCTGACCCTGAGCAAAACTCAGCAGCTGAACACGCATAGATGTGACCGTGTCCCATAGGAGACCACGCTAAATGGACTGTAATTAGTGTCTGCAAAACGCAAAAATCCCAAAAAACGCATCACTGAGAACCCGGCCTGGGGGCTCATTCACATCACGGTGCAGAGATGGCGAATATTCTGCAAGGGACCAAATCAACAGATCTCTATATGTACTATTCACAGCACAACACGGGACCCCGCATTCCCTATATCCGCTCTCAGGGGCCCCACATTCACTATATCCGCTCTCAGGGGCCCTGCATTCACTATATCCGCTCTCAGGGGCCCTGCATTCACTATATCCGCTCTCAGGGGCCCCGCATTCCCTATATCCACTCTCAGGGGCCCCGCATTCCCTATATCCGCTCTCAGGGGCCCTGCATTCACTATATCCGCTCTCAGGGGCCCCGCATTCCCTATATCCGCTCTCAGGGGCCCCACATTCACTATATCCGCTCTCCCCGGACCCCGCATTCACTATATCCGCTCTCCCCGGACCCCGCATTCACTATATCTGCTCTCCCCGGACCCCTCATTCACTATATCCGCTCTCCCCGGACCCCGCATTCACTATATCCGCTCTCCCCGGACCCCGCATTCACTATATCCGCTCTCCCCGGACCCCTCATTCACTATATCCGCTCTCCCCGGACCCCGCATTCACTATATCCGCTCTCCCCGGACCCCGCATTCACTATATCCGCTCTCCCCGGACCCCGCATTCACTATATCCGCTCTCCTCGGACCCCGCATTCACTATATCTGCTCTCCCCGGACCCCGCATTCCCTATATCCGCTCTCAGGGGCCCTGCATTCACTATATCCGCTCTCAGGGGCCTCACATTCACTATATCCGCTCTCAGGGGCCCCACATTCACTATATCCGTTCTCCCCGGACCCCGCATTCACTATATCCGCTCTCCTCGGACCCCGCATTCACTATATCCGCTCTCCCCGGACCCCGCATTCACCATATCCGCTCTCCCCGGACCCCGCATTCACTATATCCGCTCTCCCCGGACCCCGCATTCACTATATCCGCTCTCCCCGGACCCCGCATTCACTGTATCCGCTCTCCCCGGACCCCGCATTCACTATATCCGCTCTCCCCGGACCCCGCATTCACTACAGTATATCCGCTCTCCTCGGACCCCGCATTCACTATATCCGCTCTCCCCGGACCCTGCATTCACTATATCCGCTCTCCCCGGACCCCGCATTCACTGTATCCGCTCTCCATGGACTCCGCATTCACTATATCCACTCTCAGGGGACCCGCATTCACTATATCCACTCTCAGGGGCCCTGCATTCACTATATCCGCTCTCCCCGGACCCCGCATTCACTATATCCACTCTCAGGGGCTCCGCATTCACTATATCTGCTCTCAGGGGCCCCGCATTCACTATATCCGCTCTTAGGGGCCCCGCATTCACTATATCCGCCCCCCCTGGACCCCGCATTCACTATATCCGCTCTCCCCGGACCCCGCATTTACTATATCCGCTCTCCCCGGACCCCGCATTCACTATATCCGCTCTCCCCGGACTCCGCATTCACTATATCCGCTCTTCCCGGACCCCGCATTCCCTATATCCGCTCTCCCCGGACCCCGCATTCCCTATATCCGCTCTCCCCGGACCCCGCATTCCCTATATCCGCTCTCCCCGGACCCCGCATTCACTATATCCCCTCTCCCCGGACCCCGCATTCACTATATCCGCTCTCCCCGGACCCCGCATTCCCTATATCCGCTCTCCCCGGACCCCGCATTCACTATATCCGCTCTCCCCGGACCCCGCATTCCCTATATCCGCTCTCCCCGGACCCCGCATTCCCTATATCCGCTCTCCCCGGACCCCGCATTCACTATATCCGCTCTCCCCGGACCCCGCATTCACTGTATCCGCTCTCCTCGGACCCCGCATTCACTATATCCGCCCCCCCTGGACCCCGCATTCACTATATCCGCCCCCCCCGGACCCCGCATTTTGGTGGATTTGAGAAAGGCTGGGATCATCCATACAGATAATAAGAGTTGAATGTAGTATACTGGGGCCCGTGGGGCCCCTCACAGTTCTGCTATAGACACTGCTACAGCCCAGATCTGTACATTGTCACCTGCGGGTGTGGACTGCTCTGTCAGACAGACAAGAGGTCTGTGATAAGTGAAGCCCTGAGGGGGGGGGAGGAGGGATTCCCCATCATTGTGTCTTCTGTTTCCATCACATCAATGTCTAATTCTGGCCACAGATTGTGTCTGACACATACCATCACGGCGTACAACCCCGGGGGCAGGAGCGCCCTTCATTCTGCACATACCTCAATGGTATAAACAAAGCGTGTCTCATTGTGTACAACGTCCCCATGGTTCTGATATACAGAATATATTGCCCAAAGTATTGTCCCCCCCTGCCCCTCACATGATATGGAGGGGATGGGAACACCTGAATCACATGATATGGAGGGGATTGGAACACCTGAATCACATGATACGGAGGGGATTGGAACACCTGAATCACATGATTGGGAGGGGATTGGAATACCTGAATCACATGATATGGAGGGGATTGGAACACCTGAATCACATGATATGGAGGGGATTGGAACACCTGAATCACATGATATGGAGGGGATTGGAACACCTGAATCACATGATACGGAGGGGATTGGAACACCTGAATCACATGATATGGAGGGGATGGGAACACCTGAATCACATGATATGGAGGGGATTGGAACACCTGAATCACATGATACGGAGGGGATTGGAACACCTGAATCACATGATTGGGAGGGGATTGGAATACCTGAATCACATGATATGGAGGGGATTGGAACACCTGAATCACATGATATGGAGGGGATTGGAACACCTGAATCACATGATATGGAGGGGATTGGAACACCTGAATCACATGATACGGAGGGGATTGGAACACCTGAATCACATGATATGGAGGGGATGGGAACACCTGAATCACATGATATGGAGGGGATTGGAACACCTGAATCACATGATACGGAGGGGATTGGAACACCTGAATCACATGATTGGGAGGGGATTGGAATACCTGAATCACATGATATGGAGGGGATTGGAACACCTGAATCACATGATATGGAGGGGATTGGAACACCTGAATCACATGATATGGAGGGGATTGGAACACCTGAATCACATGATACGGAGGGGATTGGAACACCTGAATCACATGATATGGAGGGGATTGTAACACCTGAATCACATGATATGGAAGGGATGGGAATACCCGAATCACATGATTGGGAGGGGATTGGAATACTTGAATCACATGATATGGAGGGGATTGGAACACCTGAATCAAATGATATGGAGGGGATTGGAACACCTGAATCACATGATATGGAGGGGATTGGAACACCTGAATCACGATTGGGAGGGGGCGGGGACAACAGTGCAAAGTTCAGGGGTGCGCTGTGTACAACCTAACCCCACCACCCTTCCCAATGCTTCCTTGCAACTCTGCTCTCTCCTTCCTGGGCCATCTCTGGTACCTCCCTGTATTTTCGGCTCTAGAACCCCTGTGTAGGCGGCTCTGCTTTGTCCTCTAGGGAGATCGATCTCAGGTTCTGGAGACATTGTCCTCTGCGAGGGATTGGTTACATCTGGGAATGGAGCCGCCGTGAGCTGTCCCCTGTGAACTCAGAAGGGTTCAGGGTGCGGGAACGGAGGGCGAGTGCCGGAGGTGGTGGAATGGAGTTCCGTCACGTTCCGGCTGCAAAACTGCGAGGGTCACATGACGCGGCCTGGTGGGCTGGATTTGGCCTGCAGGCCTTGTGCTTGAGGTGTTCTAGAGCGTGTGCGGTGTAGTTCTCACTTTTCACCACTAGATGCCTCCATCTGTCTTTAGTTCCTTTATGGGAATTGTTTTGTAGAATCTGTGGGGGCGGAGCCAGGCGTGCCACCAGCTTCTCCTCTGCCTGGGCTCCGGGCGCCATCTTGGGACAGCCTGTGTCTGATTGGACACAGAGTTCTCTTGAGATTAGGGTGACCATCTTGGAGGCAGCGGTGTTACATTTAGGGCCCGCTGGGTGGAGATCCATCTATGAAAGAGGATTGATATTGGAGACTGGTTCCTGGTGAGGAGGGACAGTGTAGGGACCCTCTTGGACACCATTGGATGTCTGGGGAACACCCACTTACCCTCTTCCAGCGGATTGGCCCGGTGTATTTAGATGGCTACACATAAGTAGACCTGGAATTTGGAGGAAGAATCCGACATTACGTTGTTGTAACTGCTGATTACTCTGCACAAAAATGCTGAAAGGAGAAGAGTGTTCCCTGCAATCGCTGCCACCTGATTAGCTCCGCCTACACCCACCTGGTGACTACAAGCCGCCATGCTGCCACACATGGGTTGTCACCATCGAGACGTCAGTCCAGAGGAATGAAATGCTGGAGAAGAGCAACGAAAGATGGAAAGGGCTGAAGGCGGAACGTCACAGGGAGGTGATGGGAATAGTTGACGGGACTCAGAGCTTTAGCAAACCACATTCCCCCCCCCCCCAGTAAGGTGCAGGTGGGGCGCTCCAATCCTCCCCTCCCCCCAGGACAGGAGACGTGACCTCCATTGTGCTGGAAGAACACAGCGTCCTGGACATTCAGTCCTCGCCAGAAACATGTCACAATATTCCCCGAGGATGGGGGAGGGGCGGCGAGCGCCCATTCCTTCTACACCGCGGACACCCCGCCGGGATACAATGAGGATTAGAGGGTGACGGCAGAACAATGGAGCGCCGCGAATGAAAAACACCGACGTGACGGGCGAGGAAACGCCAGAAAAAACACGACGTGACGGGCGAGGAAACGCCAGGAAAAACACGACGTGACGGGCGAGGAAACGCCAGAAAAAACACCAACGTGACGGGCGAGGAAACGCCAGAAAAAACACGACGTGACGGGCGAGGAAACGCCAGAAAAAACACCAACGTGACGGGCGAGGAAACGCCAGAAAAAACACGACGTGACGGGCGAGGAAACGCCAGAAAAAACACCAACGTGACGGGCAAGGAAACGCCAGGAAAAACACGACCTGACGGGCGAGGAAACGCCAGGAAAAACACGACGTGACGGGCGAGGAAACGCCAGGAAAAACATGACGTGACGGGCGAGGAAACGCCAGAAAAAACATGACGTGACAGGAAACGCCAGAAAAAACACGGCGTGATGGGCGAGGAAACGCCAGAAAAAACACGGCGAGGAAACGCCAGAAAAAACATGACGTGACAGGAAACGCCAGAAAAAACACGGCGTGATGGGCGAGGAAACGCCAGAAAAAACACGGCGAGGAAACGCCAGAAAAAACACAACGTGACGGACGAGGAAACACCAGAAAAAACACCGACGTGACGGGCGAGGAAACGCCAGAAAAAACACGACGTGACGGGCGAGGAAACGCCAGAAAAAACACGACGTGACGGGCGAGGCAACGTCAGAAAAAACACGGCGTGACGGGTGAGGAAACGCCAGAAAAAACACGGCGTGACGGGCGAGGAAACGCCAGAAAAAACACAGCGTGACGGGCGAGTAAACGCCAGAAAAATACGACGTGACGGGCGAGGAAACGCCAGAAAAAACATGACGTGACGGGCGAGGAAACGGCAGAAAAAACACGGCGTGACGGGCGAGGAAACACCAGAAAAAACACGACGTGACGGGCAAGGAAACGCCAGAAAAAACACGACGTGACGGGCGAGGAAACGCCAGAAAAAACACGGCGTGACGGGCGAGGAAACACCAGAAAAAACACGACGTGACGGGCGAGGAAACGCCAGAAAAAACACAGCGTGACGGGCGAGGAAACGCCAGAAAAAACACGACGTGACGGGCGAGGAAACGCCAGAAAAAACACCGACGTGACGGGTGAGGAAACGCCAGAAAAAAAACGACGTGACGGGCGAGGAAACGCCAGAAAATACATGACGAGGAAACGCCAGAAAAAACATGGCGAGGAAACGCCAGAAAAAACACCGACGTGACGGGCGAGGAAACGCCAGAAAAAACATGGCGAGGAAACGCCAGAAAAAACACCGACGTGACGGGCGAGGAAACGCCAGGAAAAAACACAACATGACGGGCGAGGAAACGCCAGAAAAAACACGGCGTGACGGGCGAGGAAACGCCAGGAAAAACACGACGTGACGGGCGAGGAAACGCCAGAAAAAACATGACGTGACAGGAAACGCCAGAAAAAACACGGCGTGATGGGCGAGGAAACGCCAGAAAAAACACGGCGAGGAAACGCCAGAAAAAACATGACGTGACAGGAAACGCCAGAAAAAACACGGCGTGATGGGCGAGGAAACGCCAGAAAAAACACGGCGAGGAAACGCCAGAAAAAACACAACGTGACGGACGAGGAAACACCAGAAAAAACACCGACGTGACGGGCGAGGAAACGCCAGAAAAAACACGACGTGACGGGCGAGGAAACGCCAGAAAAAACACGACGTGACGGGCGAGGCAACGTCAGAAAAAACACGGCGTGACGGGTGAGGAAACGCCAGAAAAAACACGGCGTGACGGGCGAGGAAACGCCAGAAAAAACACAGCGTGACGGGCGAGTAAACGCCAGAAAAATACGACGTGACGGGCGAGGAAACGCCAGAAAAAACATGACGTGACGGGCGAGGAAACGGCAGAAAAAACACGGCGTGACGGGCGAGGAAACACCAGAAAAAACACGACATGACGGGCAAGGAAACGCCAGAAAAAACACGACGTGACGGGCGAGGAAACGCCAGAAAAAACACGGCGTGACGGGCGAGGAAACACCAGAAAAAACACAACATGACGGGCGAGTAAACGCCAGAAAAAACACGACGTGACGGGCGAGGAAACGCCAGAAAAAACACGGCGTGACGGGCGAGGAAACGCCAGAAAAAACACGACGTGACGGCGAGGAAACGCCAGAAAAAACACGACGTGACGGCGAGGAAACGCCAGAAAAAACACGACGAGGAAGCGCCAGAAAAAACACCGACGTGACGGGCGAGGAAACGCCAGAAAAAACATGGCAAGGAAACGCCAGAAAAAACACAACATGACGGGCGAGTAAACGCCAGAAAAAACACGACGTGACGGGCGAGGAAACGCCAGAAAAAACACGGCGTGACGGGCGAGGAAACGCCAGAAAAAACACGGCGTGACGGGCTAGTAAACGCCAGAAAAAACACGGCGTGACGGGCGAGGAAATGCTAGAAAAAACACGACGTGACGGGCGAGGAAACGCCAGAAAAAACACGGCGTGACGGGCGAGGAAATGCTAGAAAAAACACGACGTGACGGGCGAGGAAACGCCAGAAAATACACGACGTGACGGGCGAGGAAACGGCAGAAAAAACACGGCGAGGAAACGCCAGAAAAAACATGATGTGACGGGCGAGGAAACGCCAGAAAAAACACGACGAGGAAGCGCCAGAAAAAACACTGACGTGACGGACAAGGAAACGCCAGAAAAAACACGGCGTGACGGGCGAGGAAACGCCAGAAAAAACACGGCGTGACGGGCGAGGAAACGCCAGAAAAAACACGGCGTGACGGGCGAGTAAACGCCAGAAAAAACACCAACGTGACGGGCGAGGAAACGCCAGAAAAAACACCAACGTGACGGGCGAGGAAATGCCAGAAAATACACGACGTGACGGGCGAGGAAACGCCAGAAAAAACACGGCGTGACGGGCGAGGAAATGCCAGAAAAAAAAAGGACGTGACGGGCGAGGCAACGTCAGAAAAAACACGGCGTGACGGGCGAGGAAACGCCAGAAAAAACACGGCGTGACGGGCGAGGAAACGCCAGGAAAAACATGACGTGACGGGCGAGGAAACACCAGAAAAAACACGGCGTGACAGGCGAGGAAACGCCAGAAAAAACACGACGTGACGGGCGAGGAAACTCCAGAAAAAAAACGACGTGACGGGCGAGGAAACGCCAGAAAAAACACCAACGTGACGGGCGAGGAAACGCCAGAAAAAACACCAACGTGACGGGCGAGGAAATGCCAGAAAAAACACGACGTGACGGGCGAGGAAACGCCAGAAAAAACACAGCGTGACGGGCGAGTAAACGCCAGAAAAATACGACGTGACGGGCGAGGAAACGCCAGAAAAAACACAGCGTGACGGGCGAGTAAACGCCAGAAAAATACGACGTGACGGGCGAGGAAACGCCAGAAAAAACATGACGTGACGGGCGAGGAAACACCAGAAAAAACACGACGTGACGGGCAAGGAAACGCCAGAAAAAACACGACGTGACGGGCGAGGAAACGCCAGAAAAAACACGGCGTGACGGGCGAGGAAACACCAGAAAAAACACGACGTGACGGGCGAGGAAACGCCAGAAAAAACACAGCGTGACGGGCGAGGAAACGCCAGAAAAAACACGACGTGACGGGCGAGGAAACGCCAGAAAAAACACCGACGTGACGGGTGAGGAAACGCCAGAAAAAAAACGATGTGACGGGCGAGGAAACGCCAGAAAATACATGACGAGGAAACGCCAGAAAAAACATGGCGAGGAAACGCCAGAAAAAACACCGACGTGACGGGCGAGGAAACGCCAGAAAAAACATGGCGAGGAAACGCCAGAAAAAACACCGACGTGACGGGCGAGGAAACGCCAGAAAAAACACAACATGACGGGCGAGGAAACGCCAGAAAAAACACGGCGTGACGGGCGAGGAAACGCCAGAAAAAACACGGCGTGACGGGCGAGGAAACGCCAGAAAATACACGACGTGACGGGCGAGGAAACGCCAGAAAAAACACGGCGAGGAAACGCCAGAAAAAACATGATGTGACGGGCGAGGAAACGCCAGAAAAAACACGACGAGGAAGCGCCAGAAAAAACACTGACGTGACGGGCGAGGAAACGCCAGAAAAAACACGACGTGACGGGCGAGGAAACGCCAGAAAAAACACGACGTGACGGGCGAGGAAACGCCAGAAAAAACACGACGTGACGGCGAGGAAACGCCAGAAAAAACACGACGAGGAAGCGCCAGAAAAAACACCGACGTGACGGGCGAGGAAACGCCAGAAAAAACATGGCAAGGAAACGCCAGAAAAAACACAACATGACGGGCGAGTAAACGCCAGAAAAAACACGACGTGACGGGCGAGGAAACGCCAGAAAAAACACGGCGTGACGGGCGAGGAAACGCCAGAAAAAACACGACGTGACGGCGAGGAAACGCCAGAAAAAACACGACGTGACGGCGAGGAAACGCCAGAAAAAACACGACGAGGAAGCGCCAGAAAAAACACCGACGTGACGGGCGAGGAAACGCCAGAAAAAACATGGCAAGGAAACGCCAGAAAAAACACAACATGACGGGCGAGTAAACGCCAGAAAAAACACGACGTGACGGGCGAGGAAACGCCAGAAAAAACACGGCGTGACGGGCGAGGAAACGCCAGAAAAAACACGGCGTGACGGGCTAGTAAACGCCAGAAAAAACACGGCGTGACGGGCGAGGAAATGCTAGAAAAAACACGACGTGACGGGCGAGGAAACGCCAGAAAAAACACGGCGTGACGGGCGAGGAAATGCTAGAAAAAACACGACGTGACGGGCGAGGAAACGCCAGAAAATACACGACGTGACGGGCGAGGAAACGGCAGAAAAAACACGGCGAGGAAACGCCAGAAAAAACATGATGTGACGGGCGAGGAAACGCCAGAAAAAACACGACGAGGAAGCGCCAGAAAAAACACTGACGTGACGGGAGAGGAAACGCCAGAAAAAACACGGCGTGACGGGCGAGGAAACGCCAGAAAAAACACGGCGTGACGGGCGAGGAAACGCCAGAAAAAACACGGCGTGACGGGCGAGGAAACGCCAGAAAAAACACGGCGTGACGGGCGAGTAAACGCCAGAAAAAACACCAACGTGACGGGCGAGGAAACGCCAGAAAAAACACCAACGTGACGGGCGAGGAAATGCCAGAAAATACACGACGTGACGGGCGAGGAAACGCCAGAAAAAACACGGCGTGACGGGCGAGGAAATGCCAGAAAAAAAAAGGACGTGACGGGCGAGGCAACGTCAGAAAAAACACGGCGTGACGGGCGAGAAAACGCCAGAAAAAACACGGCGTGACGGGCGAGGAAACGCCAGGAAAAACATGACGTGACGGGCGAGGAAACACCAGAAAAAACACGGCGTGACAGGCGAGGAAACGCCAGAAAAAACACGACGTGACGGGCGAGGAAACGCCAGAAAAAACACGGCGTGACGGGCGAGTAAACGCCAGAAAAAACACGACGTGACGGGCGAGGAAACGCCAGAAAAAACACGGCGTGACGGGCGAGGAAACGCCAGAAAAAACACGGCGTGACGGGCTAGTAAACGCCAGAAAAAACACGGCGTGACGGGCGAGGAAATGCTAGAAAAAACACGACGTGACGGGCGAGGAAACGCCAGAAAAAACACGGCGTGACGGGCGAGGAAATGCTAGAAAAAACACGACGTGACGGGCGAGGAAACGCCAGAAAATACACGACGTGACGGGCGAGGAAACGGCAGAAAAAACACGGCGAGGAAACGCCAGAAAAAACATGATGTGACGGGCGAGGAAACGCCAGAAAAAACACGACGAGGAAGCGCCAGAAAAAACACTGACGTGACGGGAGAGGAAACGCCAGAAAAAACACGGCGTGACGGGCGAGGAAACGCCAGAAAAAACACGGCGTGACGGGCGAGGAAACGCCAGAAAAAACACGGCGTGACGGGCGAGGAAACGCCAGAAAAAACACGGCGTGACGGGCGAGTAAACGCCAGAAAAAACACCAACGTGACGGGCGAGGAAACGCCAGAAAAAACACCAACGTGACGGGCGAGGAAATGCCAGAAAATACACGACGTGACGGGCGAGGAAACGCCAGAAAAAACACGGCGTGACGGGCGAGGAAATGCCAGAAAAAAAAAGGACGTGACGGGCGAGGCAACGTCAGAAAAAACACGGCGTGACGGGCGAGAAAACGCCAGAAAAAACACGGCGTGACGGGCGAGGAAACGCCAGGAAAAACATGACGTGACGGGCGAGGAAACACCAGAAAAAACACGGCGTGACAGGCGAGGAAACGCCAGAAAAAACACGACGTGACGGGCGAGGAAACGCCAGAAAAAACACGGCGTGACGGGCGAGGAAACACCAGAAAAAACACGACGTGACGGGCAAGGAAACGCCAGAAAAAACACGACGTGACGGGCGAGGAAACGCCAGAAAAAACACCGACGTGACGGGTGAGGAAACTCCAGAAAAAAAACGACGTGACGGGCGAGGAAACGCCAGAAAAAACACCAACGTGACGGGCGAGGAAACGCCAGAAAAAACACCAACGTGACGGGCGAGGAAATGCCAGAAAAAACACGACGTGACGGGCGAGGAAACGCCAGAAAAAACACGGCGTGACGGGCGAGGAAATGCCAGAAAAAACACGACGTGACGGGCGAGGCAACGTCAGAAAAAACACGGCGTGACGGGCGAGGAAACGCCAGAAAAAACACGGCGTGACGGGCGAGGAAACGCCAGGAAAAATACGACGTGACGGGCGAGGAAACGCCAGAAAAAACATGACGTGACGGGCGAGGAAACACCAGAAAAAACACGGCGTGACAGGCGAGGAAACGCCAGAAAAAACACGACGTGACGGGCGAGGAAACGCCAGAAAAAACACGGCGTGACGGGCGAGGAAACACCAGAAAAAACACGACGTGACGGGCGAGGAAACGCCAGAAAAAACACGACGTGACGGGCGAGGAAACGCCAGAAAAAACACCGACGTGACGGGTGAGGAAACGCCAGAAAAAAAACGACGTGACGGGCGAGGAAACGCCAGAAAATACATGACGAGGAAACGCCAGAAAAAACATGGCGAGGAAACGCCAGAAAAAACACCGACGTGACGGGCGAGGAAATGCCAGAAAAAACATGGCGAGGAAACGCCAGAAAAAACACCGACGTGACGGGCGAGGAAACGCCAGAAAAAACACAACATGACGGGCGAGGAAACGCGAGAAAAAACACGGCGTGACGGGCGAGGAAACGCCAGAAAATACACGACGTGACGGGTGAGGAAACGCCAGAAAAAAACCGGCGAGGAAACGCCAGAAAAAACACGACGAGGAAGCGCCAGAAAAAACATGACGTGACGGGTGAGGAAACGCCAGAAAAAACACGACGTGACGGCGAGGAAACACCAGAAAAAACACGACGTGACGGCGAGGAAACGCCAGAAAAAACACGACGTGACGGCGAGGAAACGCCAGAAAAAACACGACGAGGAAGCGCCAGAAAAAACACCGACGTGACGGGCGAGGAAACGCCAGAAAAAACATGGCAAGGAAACGCCAGAAAAAACACCGACGTGACGGGCGAGGAAACGCCAGAAAAAACATGGCAAGGAAACGCCAGAAAAAACACAACATGACGGGCGAGTAAACGCCAGAAAAAACACGACGTGACGGGCGAGGAAACGCCAGAAAAAACACGGCGTGACGGGCGAGGAAATGCCAGAAAAAACACGACGTGACGGGCGAGGCAACGTCAGAAAAAACACGGCGTGACGGGCGAGGAAACGCCAGAAAAAACACGGCGTGACGGGCGAGGAAACGCCAGGAAAAATACGACGTGACGGGCGAGGAAACGCCAGAAAAAACATGACGTGACGGGCGAGGAAACACCAGAAAAAACACGGCGTGACAGGCGAGGAAACGCCAGAAAAAACACGACGTGACGGGCGAGGAAACGCCAGAAAAAACACGGCGTGACGGGCGAGGAAACACCAGAAAAAACACGACGTGACGGGCGAGGAAACGCCAGAAAAAACACCGACGTGACGGGTGAGGAAACGCCAGAAAAAAAACGACGTGACGGGCGAGGAAACGCCAGAAAATACATGACGAGGAAACGCCAGAAAAAACATGGCGAGGAAACGCCAGAAAAAACACCGACGTGACGGGCGAGGAAATGCCAGAAAAAACATGGCGAGGAAACGCCAGAAAAAACACCGACGTGACGGGCGAGGAAACGCCAGAAAAAACACAACATGACGGGCGAGGAAACGCCAGAAAAAACACGGCGTGACGGGCGAGGAAACGCCAGAAAATACACGACGTGACGGGCGAGGAAACGCCAGAAAAAAACCGGCGAGGAAACGCCAGAAAAAACATGATGTGACGGGCGAGGAAACGCCAGAAAAAACACGACGAGGAAGCGCCAGAAAAAACACTGACGTGACGGGTGAGGAAACGCCAGAAAAAACACGACGTGACGGCGAGGAAACGCCAGAAAAAACACGACGTGACGGCGAGGAAACGCCAGAAAAAACACGACGTGACGGCGAGGAAACGCCAGAAAAAACACGACGAGGAAGCGCCAGAAAAAACACCGACGTGACGGGCGAGGAAACGCCAGAAAAAACATGGCAAGGAAACGCCAGAAAAAACACAACATGACGGGCGAGTAAACGCCAGAAAAAACACGACGTGACGGGCGAGGAAATGCCAGAAAAAACACGACGTGACGGGCGAGGAAACGCCAGAAAAAACACGGCGTGACGGGCGAGGAAACGCCAGAAAAAACACGGCGTGACGGGCGAGTAAACGCCAGAAAAAACACGGCGTGACGGGCGAGAAAATGCTAGAAAAAACACGACGTGACGGGCGAGGAAACGCCAGAAAAAACACGGCGTGACGGGCGAGGAAATGCTAGAAAAAACACGACGTGACGGGCGAGGAAACGCCAGAAAATACATGACGAGGAAACGCCAGAAAAAACATGGCGAGGAAACGCCAGAAAAAACATGATGTGACGGGCGAGGAAACGCCAGAAAAAACACGACGAAGAAGCGCCAGAAAAAACACTGACGTGACGGCGAGGAAACGCCAGAAAAAACACGACGTGACGGGCGAGGAAACGCCAGAATAAACACGACGTGACGGCGAGGAAACGCCAGAAAAAACACGACGTGACGGGCGAGGAAACGCCAGAAAAAACACCGACGTGACGGGCGAGGAAACGCCAGAAAAAACACGACGAGGAAGCGCCAGAAAAAACACCGGCGTGACGGGCGAGGAAACGCCAGAAAAAACATGGCAAGGAAACGCCAGAAAAAACACAACATGACGGGCGAGTAAACGCCAGAAAAAACACGACGTGACGGGCGAGGAAACGCCAGAAAAAACACAACATGACGGGCGAGGAAACGCCAGAAAAAACACGACGTGACGGGCGAGGAAACGTCAGAAAAAACACGACGTGACGGGCGAGGAAACGCCAGAAAAAACACGGCGTGACGGGCGAGGAAACGCCAGAAAAAACACGGCGTGACGGGCGAGGAAACGCCAGAAAATACACGACGTGACGGGCGAGGAAACGGCAGAAAAAACACGACGTGACGGGCGAGTAAACGCCAGAAAAAACACGACGTGACGGGCGAGGAAACGCCAGAAAAAACACGGCGTGACGGGCGAGGAAACGCCAGAAAAAACACGACGTGACGGGCGAGGAAACGCCAGAATAAACACGACGTGACGGCGAGGAAACGCCAGAAAAAACACGACGTGACGGGCGAGGAAACGCCAGAAAAAACACCGACGTGACGGGCGAGGAAACGCCAGAAAAAACACGACGAGGAAGCGCCAGAAAAAACACCGGCGTGACGGGCGAGGAAACGCCAGAAAAAACATGGCAAGGAAACGCCAGAAAAAACACAACATGACGGGCGAGTAAACGCCAGAAAAAACACGACGTGACGGGCGAGGAAACGCCAGAAAAAACACAACATGACGGGCGAGGAAACGCCAGAAAAAACACGACGTGACGGGCGAGGAAACGTCAGAAAAAACACGACGTGACGGGCGAGGAAACGCCAGAAAAAACACGGCGTGACGGGCGAGGAAACGCCAGAAAAAACACGGCGTGACGGGCGAGGAAACGCCAGAAAATACACGACGTGACGGGCGAGGAAACGGCAGAAAAAACACGACGTGACGGGCGAGTAAACGCCAGAAAAAACACGACGTGACGGGCGAGGAAACGCCAGAAAAAACACGGCGTGACGGGCGAGGAAATGCCAGAAAAAACACGACGTGACGGGCGAGGCAACGTCAGAAAAAACACGGCGTGACGGGCGAGGAAACGCCAGAAAAAACACGGCGTGACGGGCGAGGAAACGCCAGGAAAAATACGACGTGACGGGCGAGGAAACGCCAGAAAAAACATGACGTGACGGGCGAGGAAACACCAGAAAAAACACGGCGTGACAGGCGAGGAAACGCCAGAAAAAACACGACGTGACGGGCGAGGAAACGCCAGAAAAAACACGGCGTGACGGGCGAGGAAACACCAGAAAAAACACGACGTGACGGGCGAGGAAACGCCAGAAAAAACACCGACGTGACGGGTGAGGAAACGCCAGAAAAAAAACGACGTGACGGGCGAGGAAACGCCAGAAAATACATGACGAGGAAACGCCAGAAAAAACATGGCGAGGAAACGCCAGAAAAAACACCGACGTGACGGGCGAGGAAATGCCAGAAAAAACATGGCGAGGAAACGCCAGAAAAAACACCGACGTGACGGGCGAGGAAACGCCAGAAAAAACACAACATGACGGGCGAGGAAACGCCAGAAAAAACACGGCGTGACGGGCGAGGAAACGCCAGAAAATACACGACGTGACGGGCGAGGAAACGCCAGAAAAAAACCGGCGAGGAAACGCCAGAAAAAACATGATGTGACGGGCGAGGAAACGCCAGAAAAAACACGACGAGGAAGCGCCAGAAAAAACACTGACGTGACGGGTGAGGAAACGCCAGAAAAAACACGACGTGACGGCGAGGAAACGCCAGAAAAAACACGACGTGACGGCGAGGAAACGCCAGAAAAAACACGACGTGACGGCGAGGAAACGCCAGAAAAAACACGACGAGGAAGCGCCAGAAAAAACACCGACGTGACGGGCGAGGAAACGCCAGAAAAAACATGGCAAGGAAACGCCAGAAAAAACACAACATGACGGGCGAGTAAACGCCAGAAAAAACACGACGTGACGGGCGAGGAAATGCCAGAAAAAACACGACGTGACGGGCGAGGAAACGCCAGAAAAAACACGGCGTGACGGGCGAGGAAACGCCAGAAAAAACACGGCGTGACGGGCGAGTAAACGCCAGAAAAAACACGGCGTGACGGGCGAGAAAATGCTAGAAAAAACACGACGTGACGGGCGAGGAAACGCCAGAAAAAACACGGCGTGACGGGCGAGGAAATGCTAGAAAAAACACGACGTGACGGGCGAGGAAACGCCAGAAAATACATGACGAGGAAACGCCAGAAAAAACATGGCGAGGAAACGCCAGAAAAAACATGATGTGACGGGCGAGGAAACGCCAGAAAAAACACGACGAAGAAGCGCCAGAAAAAACACTGACGTGACGGCGAGGAAACGCCAGAAAAAACACGACGTGACGGGCGAGGAAACGCCAGAATAAACACGACGTGACGGCGAGGAAACGCCAGAAAAAACACGACGTGACGGGCGAGGAAACGCCAGAAAAAACACCGACGTGACGGGCGAGGAAACGCCAGAAAAAACACGACGAGGAAGCGCCAGAAAAAACACCGGCGTGACGGGCGAGGAAACGCCAGAAAAAACATGGCAAGGAAACGCCAGAAAAAACACAACATGACGGGCGAGTAAACGCCAGAAAAAACACGACGTGACGGGCGAGGAAACGCCAGAAAAAACACAACATGACGGGCGAGGAAACGCCAGAAAAAACACGACGTGACGGGCGAGGAAACGTCAGAAAAAACACGACGTGACGGGCGAGGAAACGCCAGAAAAAACACGGCGTGACGGGCGAGGAAACGCCAGAAAAAACACGGCGTGACGGGCGAGGAAACGCCAGAAAATACACGACGTGACGGGCGAGGAAACGGCAGAAAAAACACGACGTGACGGGCGAGTAAACGCCAGAAAAAACACGACGTGACGGGCGAGGAAACGCCAGAAAAAACACGGCGTGACGGGCGAGGAAACGCCAGAAAAAACACGACGTGACGGGCGAGGAAACGCCAGAATAAACACGACGTGACGGCGAGGAAACGCCAGAAAAAACACGACGTGACGGGCGAGGAAACGCCAGAAAAAACACCGACGTGACGGGCGAGGAAACGCCAGAAAAAACACGACGAGGAAGCGCCAGAAAAAACACCGGCGTGACGGGCGAGGAAACGCCAGAAAAAACATGGCAAGGAAACGCCAGAAAAAACACAACATGACGGGCGAGTAAACGCCAGAAAAAACACGACGTGACGGGCGAGGAAACGCCAGAAAAAACACAACATGACGGGCGAGGAAACGCCAGAAAAAACACGACGTGACGGGCGAGGAAACGTCAGAAAAAACACGACGTGACGGGCGAGGAAACGCCAGAAAAAACACGGCGTGACGGGCGAGGAAACGCCAGAAAAAACACGGCGTGACGGGCGAGGAAACGCCAGAAAATACACGACGTGACGGGCGAGGAAACGGCAGAAAAAACACGACGTGACGGGCGAGTAAACGCCAGAAAAAACACGACGTGACGGGCGAGGAAACGCCAGAAAAAACACGGCGTGACGGGCGAGGAAATGCCAGAAAAAACACGACGTGACGGGCGAGGCAACGTCAGAAAAAACACGGCGTGACGGGCGAGGAAACGCCAGAAAAAACACGGCGTGACGGGCGAGGAAACGCCAGGAAAAATACGACGTGACGGGCGAGGAAACGCCAGAAAAAACATGACGTGACGGGCGAGGAAACACCAGAAAAAACACGGCGTGACAGGCGAGGAAACGCCAGAAAAAACACGACGTGACGGGCGAGGAAACGCCAGAAAAAACACGGCGTGACGGGCGAGGAAACACCAGAAAAAACACGACGTGACGGGCGAGGAAACGCCAGAAAAAACACCGACGTGACGGGTGAGGAAACGCCAGAAAAAAAACGACGTGACGGGCGAGGAAACGCCAGAAAATACATGACGAGGAAACGCCAGAAAAAACATGGCGAGGAAACGCCAGAAAAAACACCGACGTGACGGGCGAGGAAATGCCAGAAAAAACATGGCGAGGAAACGCCAGAAAAAACACCGACGTGACGGGCGAGGAAACGCCAGAAAAAACACAACATGACGGGCGAGGAAACGCCAGAAAAAACACGGCGTGACGGGCGAGGAAACGCCAGAAAATACACGACGTGACGGGCGAGGAAACGCCAGAAAAAAACCGGCGAGGAAACGCCAGAAAAAACATGATGTGACGGGCGAGGAAACGCCAGAAAAAACACGACGAGGAAGCGCCAGAAAAAACACTGACGTGACGGGTGAGGAAACGCCAGAAAAAACACGACGTGACGGCGAGGAAACGCCAGAAAAAACACGACGTGACGGCGAGGAAACGCCAGAAAAAACACGACGTGACGGCGAGGAAACGCCAGAAAAAACACGACGAGGAAGCGCCAGAAAAAACACCGACGTGACGGGCGAGGAAACGCCAGAAAAAACATGGCAAGGAAACGCCAGAAAAAACACAACATGACGGGCGAGTAAACGCCAGAAAAAACACGACGTGACGGGCGAGGAAATGCCAGAAAAAACACGACGTGACGGGCGAGGAAACGCCAGAAAAAACACGGCGTGACGGGCGAGGAAACGCCAGAAAAAACACGGCGTGACGGGCGAGTAAACGCCAGAAAAAACACGGCGTGACGGGCGAGAAAATGCTAGAAAAAACACGACGTGACGGGCGAGGAAACGCCAGAAAAAACACGGCGTGACGGGCGAGGAAATGCTAGAAAAAACACGACGTGACGGGCGAGGAAACGCCAGAAAATACATGACGAGGAAACGCCAGAAAAAACATGGCGAGGAAACGCCAGAAAAAACATGATGTGACGGGCGAGGAAACGCCAGAAAAAACACGACGAAGAAGCGCCAGAAAAAACACTGACGTGACGGCGAGGAAACGCCAGAAAAAACACGACGTGACGGGCGAGGAAACGCCAGAATAAACACGACGTGACGGCGAGGAAACGCCAGAAAAAACACGACGTGACGGGCGAGGAAACGCCAGAAAAAACACCGACGTGACGGGCGAGGAAACGCCAGAAAAAACACGACGAGGAAGCGCCAGAAAAAACACCGGCGTGACGGGCGAGGAAACGCCAGAAAAAACATGGCAAGGAAACGCCAGAAAAAACACAACATGACGGGCGAGTAAACGCCAGAAAAAACACGACGTGACGGGCGAGGAAACGCCAGAAAAAACACAACATGACGGGCGAGGAAACGCCAGAAAAAACACGACGTGACGGGCGAGGAAACGTCAGAAAAAACACGACGTGACGGGCGAGGAAACGCCAGAAAAAACACGGCGTGACGGGCGAGGAAACGCCAGAAAAAACACGGCGTGACGGGCGAGGAAACGCCAGAAAATACACGACGTGACGGGCGAGGAAACGGCAGAAAAAACACGACGTGACGGGCGAGTAAACGCCAGAAAAAACACGACGTGACGGGCGAGGAAACGCCAGAAAAAACACGGCGTGACGGGCGAGGAAACGCCAGAAAAAACACGACGTGACGGGCGAGGAAACGCCAGAATAAACACGACGTGACGGCGAGGAAACGCCAGAAAAAACACGACGTGACGGGCGAGGAAACGCCAGAAAAAACACCGACGTGACGGGCGAGGAAACGCCAGAAAAAACACGACGAGGAAGCGCCAGAAAAAACACCGGCGTGACGGGCGAGGAAACGCCAGAAAAAACATGGCAAGGAAACGCCAGAAAAAACACAACATGACGGGCGAGTAAACGCCAGAAAAAACACGACGTGACGGGCGAGGAAACGCCAGAAAAAACACAACATGACGGGCGAGGAAACGCCAGAAAAAACACGACGTGACGGGCGAGGAAACGTCAGAAAAAACACGACGTGACGGGCGAGGAAACGCCAGAAAAAACACGGCGTGACGGGCGAGGAAACGCCAGAAAAAACACGGCGTGACGGGCGAGGAAACGCCAGAAAATACACGACGTGACGGGCGAGGAAACGGCAGAAAAAACACGACGTGACGGGCGAGTAAACGCCAGAAAAAACACGACGTGACGGGCGAGGAAACGCCAGAAAAAACACGGCGTGACGGGCGAGGAAATGCCAGAAAAAACACGACGTGACGGGCGAGGCAACGTCAGAAAAAACACGGCGTGACGGGCGAGGAAACGCCAGAAAAAACACGGCGTGACGGGCGAGGAAACGCCAGGAAAAATACGACGTGACGGGCGAGGAAACGCCAGAAAAAACATGACGTGACGGGCGAGGAAACACCAGAAAAAACACGGCGTGACAGGCGAGGAAACGCCAGAAAAAACACGACGTGACGGGCGAGGAAACGCCAGAAAAAACACGGCGTGACGGGCGAGGAAACACCAGAAAAAACACGACGTGACGGGCGAGGAAACGCCAGAAAAAACACCGACGTGACGGGTGAGGAAACGCCAGAAAAAAAACGACGTGACGGGCGAGGAAACGCCAGAAAATACATGACGAGGAAACGCCAGAAAAAACATGGCGAGGAAACGCCAGAAAAAACACCGACGTGACGGGCGAGGAAATGCCAGAAAAAACATGGCGAGGAAACGCCAGAAAAAACACCGACGTGACGGGCGAGGAAACGCCAGAAAAAACACAACATGACGGGCGAGGAAACGCCAGAAAAAACACGGCGTGACGGGCGAGGAAACGCCAGAAAATACACGACGTGACGGGCGAGGAAACGCCAGAAAAAAACCGGCGAGGAAACGCCAGAAAAAACATGATGTGACGGGCGAGGAAACGCCAGAAAAAACACGACGAGGAAGCGCCAGAAAAAACACTGACGTGACGGGTGAGGAAACGCCAGAAAAAACACGACGTGACGGCGAGGAAACGCCAGAAAAAACACGACGTGACGGCGAGGAAACGCCAGAAAAAACACGACGTGACGGCGAGGAAACGCCAGAAAAAACACGACGAGGAAGCGCCAGAAAAAACACCGACGTGACGGGCGAGGAAACGCCAGAAAAAACATGGCAAGGAAACGCCAGAAAAAACACAACATGACGGGCGAGTAAACGCCAGAAAAAACACGACGTGACGGGCGAGGAAATGCCAGAAAAAACACGACGTGACGGGCGAGGAAACGCCAGAAAAAACACGGCGTGACGGGCGAGGAAACGCCAGAAAAAACACGGCGTGACGGGCGAGTAAACGCCAGAAAAAACACGGCGTGACGGGCGAGAAAATGCTAGAAAAAACACGACGTGACGGGCGAGGAAACGCCAGAAAAAACACGGCGTGACGGGCGAGGAAATGCTAGAAAAAACACGACGTGACGGGCGAGGAAACGCCAGAAAATACATGACGAGGAAACGCCAGAAAAAACATGGCGAGGAAACGCCAGAAAAAACATGATGTGACGGGCGAGGAAACGCCAGAAAAAACACGACGAAGAAGCGCCAGAAAAAACACTGACGTGACGGCGAGGAAACGCCAGAAAAAACACGACGTGACGGGCGAGGAAACGCCAGAATAAACACGACGTGACGGCGAGGAAACGCCAGAAAAAACACGACGTGACGGGCGAGGAAACGCCAGAAAAAACACCGACGTGACGGGCGAGGAAACGCCAGAAAAAACACGACGAGGAAGCGCCAGAAAAAACACCGGCGTGACGGGCGAGGAAACGCCAGAAAAAACATGGCAAGGAAACGCCAGAAAAAACACAACATGACGGGCGAGTAAACGCCAGAAAAAACACGACGTGACGGGCGAGGAAACGCCAGAAAAAACACAACATGACGGGCGAGGAAACGCCAGAAAAAACACGACGTGACGGGCGAGGAAACGTCAGAAAAAACACGACGTGACGGGCGAGGAAACGCCAGAAAAAACACGGCGTGACGGGCGAGGAAACGCCAGAAAAAACACGGCGTGACGGGCGAGGAAACGCCAGAAAATACACGACGTGACGGGCGAGGAAACGGCAGAAAAAACACGACGTGACGGGCGAGTAAACGCCAGAAAAAACACGACGTGACGGGCGAGGAAACGCCAGAAAAAACACGGCGTGACGGGCGAGGAAACGCCAGAAAAAACACGACGTGACGGGCGAGGAAACGCCAGAATAAACACGACGTGACGGCGAGGAAACGCCAGAAAAAACACGACGTGACGGGCGAGGAAACGCCAGAAAAAACACCGACGTGACGGGCGAGGAAACGCCAGAAAAAACACGACGAGGAAGCGCCAGAAAAAACACCGGCGTGACGGGCGAGGAAACGCCAGAAAAAACATGGCAAGGAAACGCCAGAAAAAACACAACATGACGGGCGAGTAAACGCCAGAAAAAACACGACGTGACGGGCGAGGAAACGCCAGAAAAAACAACATGACGGGCGAGGAAACGCCAGAAAAAACACGACGTGACGGGCGAGGAAACGTCAGAAAAAACACGACGTGACGGGCGAGGAAACGCCAGAAAAAACACGGCGTGACGGGCGAGGAAACGCCAGAAAAAACACGGCGTGACGGGCGAGGAAACGCCAGAAAATACACGACGTGACGGGCGAGGAAACGGCAGAAAAAACACGACGTGACGGGCGAGTAAACGCCAGAAAAAACACGACGTGACGGGCGAGGAAACGCCAGAAAAAACACGGCGTGACGGGCGAGGAAATGCCAGAAAAAACACGACGTGACGGGCGAGGCAACGTCAGAAAAAACACGGCGTGACGGGCGAGGAAACGCCAGAAAAAACACGGCGTGACGGGCGAGGAAACGCCAGGAAAAATACGACGTGACGGGCGAGGAAACGCCAGAAAAAACATGACGTGACGGGCGAGGAAACACCAGAAAAAACACGGCGTGACAGGCGAGGAAACGCCAGAAAAAACACGACGTGACGGGCGAGGAAACGCCAGAAAAAACACGGCGTGACGGGCGAGGAAACACCAGAAAAAACACGACGTGACGGGCGAGGAAACGCCAGAAAAAACACCGACGTGACGGGTGAGGAAACGCCAGAAAAAAAACGACGTGACGGGCGAGGAAACGCCAGAAAATACATGACGAGGAAACGCCAGAAAAAACATGGCGAGGAAACGCCAGAAAAAACACCGACGTGACGGGCGAGGAAATGCCAGAAAAAACATGGCGAGGAAACGCCAGAAAAAACACCGACGTGACGGGCGAGGAAACGCCAGAAAAAACACAACATGACGGGCGAGGAAACGCCAGAAAAAACACGGCGTGACGGGCGAGGAAACGCCAGAAAATACACGACGTGACGGGCGAGGAAACGCCAGAAAAAAACCGGCGAGGAAACGCCAGAAAAAACATGATGTGACGGGCGAGGAAACGCCAGAAAAAACACGACGAGGAAGCGCCAGAAAAAACACTGACGTGACGGGTGAGGAAACGCCAGAAAAAACACGACGTGACGGCGAGGAAACGCCAGAAAAAACACGACGTGACGGCGAGGAAACGCCAGAAAAAACACGACGTGACGGCGAGGAAACGCCAGAAAAAACACGACGAGGAAGCGCCAGAAAAAACACCGACGTGACGGGCGAGGAAACGCCAGAAAAAACACAACATGACGGGCGAGTAAACGCCAGAAAAAACACGACGTGACGGGCGAGGAAATGCCAGAAAAAACACGACGTGACGGGCGAGGAAACGCCAGAAAAAACACGGCGTGACGGGCGAGGAAACGCCAGAAAAAACACGGCGTGACGGGCGAGTAAACGCCAGAAAAAACACGGCGTGACGGGCGAGAAAATGCTAGAAAAAACACGACGTGACGGGCGAGTAAACGCCAGAAAAAACACGGCGTGACGGGCGAGGAAATGCTAGAAAAAACACGACGTGACGGGCGAGGAAACGCCAGAAAATACACGACGTGACGGGCGAGGAAACGCCAGAAAATACACGACGTGACGGGCGAGGAAACGGCAGAAAAAACACGGCGAGGAAACGCCAGAAAAAACATGATGTGACGGGCGAGGAAACGCCAGAAAAAACACGACGAAGAAGCGCCAGAAAAAACACTGACGTGACGGCGAGGAAACGCCAGAAAAAACACGACGTGACGGGCGAGGAAACGCCAGAATAAACACGACGTGACGGCGAGGAAACGCCAGAAAAAACACGACGTGACGGGCGAGGAAACGCCAGAAAAAACACCGACGTGACGGGCGAGGAAACGCCAGAAAAAACACGACGAGGAAGCGCCAGAAAAAACACCGGCGTGACGGGCGAGGAAACGCCAGAAAAAACATGGCAAGGAAACGCCAGAAAAAACACAACATGACGGGCGAGTAAACGCCAGAAAAAACACGACGTGACGGGCGAGGAAACGCCAGAAAAAACACAACATGACGGGCGAGGAAACGCCAGAAAAAACACGACGTGACGGGCGAGGAAACGTCAGAAAAAACACGACGTGACGGGCGAGGAAACGCCAGAAAAAACACGGCGTGACGGGCGAGGAAACGCCAGAAAAAACACGGCGTGACGGGCGAGGAAACGCCAGAAAATACACGACGTGACGGGCGAGGAAACGGCAGAAAAAACACGACGTGACGGGTGAGGAAACGCCAGAAAAAACATGATGTGACGGGCGAGGAAACGCCAGAAAAAACACGACGAGGAAGCGCCAGAAAAAACACCGACGTGACGGGCGAGGAAACGCCAGAAAAAACACGACGTGACGGGCGAGGAAACGCCAGAAAAAACACGACGTGACGGGCGAGGCAACGCCAGAAAAAACACGACGTGACGGGCGAGGAAACGCCAGAAAAAACACGACGTGACGGGCGAGGAAACGCCAGAAAAAACACCGACGTGACGGGCGAGGAAACGCCAGAAAAAACATGGCGAGGAAACGCCAGAAAAAACACCGACGTGACGGGCGAGGAAACGCCAGAAAAAACACAACATGACGGGCGAGTAAACGCCAGAAAAAACACGACGTGACGGGCGAGGAAACGCCAGAAAAAACATGACGTGACGGGAGAGGAAACGCCAGGAAAAACACGACGTGACGGGCGAGGAAACGCCAGAAAAAACACCAACGTGACGGGCGAGGAAACGCCAGAAAAAACACCAACGTGACGGGCGAGGAAACGCCAGAAAAAACACGACGTGATGGGCGAGGAAATGCCAGAAAAAACACGGCATGACGGGCGAGGAAACGCCAGAAAAAACACGGCGTGACGGGCGAGGAAACGCCAGGAAAAATACGACGTGACGGGCGAGGAAACGCCAGAAAAAACATGACGTGATGGGTGAGGAAACACCAGAAAAAACACGGCGTGACGGGCGAGGAAACGCCAGGAAAAATACGACGTGACGGGCGAGGAAACGCCAGAAAAAACATGACGTGACGGGTGAGGAAACACCAGAAAAAACACGGCGTGACGGGTGAGGAAACGCCAGAAAAAACACGGCGTGACGGGCGAGGAAACGCCAGAAAAAACACAGCGTGACGGGCGAGGAAACGCCAGAAAAAACATGACGTGACGGGCGAGGAAACACCAGAAAAAACACGACGTGACGGGCGAGGAAACGCCAGAAAAAACACGACGTGACGGGCGAGGAAACGCCAGAAAAAACATGGCGAGGAAACGCCAGAAAAAACACCGACGTGACGGGCGAGGAAACGCCAGAAAAAACACAACATGACGGGCGAGGAAACGCCAGAAAAAACACGGCGTGACGGGCGAGGAAACGCCAGAAAATACACGACGTGACGGGCGAGGAAACGCCAGAAAAAAACCGGCGAGGAAACGCCAGAAAAAACATGATGTGACGGGCGAGGAAACGCCAGAAAAAACACGACGAGGAAGCGCCAGAAAAAACACTGACGTGACGGGTGAGGAAACGCCAGAAAAAACACGACGTGACGGCGAGGAAACGCCAGAAAAAACACGACGTGACGGCGAGGAAACGCCAGAAAAAACACGACGAGGAAGCGCCAGAAAAAACACCGACGTGACGGGCGAGGAAACGCCAGAAAAAACATGGCAAGGAAACGCCAGAAAAAACACAACATGACGGGCGAGTAAACGCCAGAAAAAACACGACGTGACGGGCGAGGAAACGCCAGAAAAAACACGGCGTGACGGGCGAGGAAACGCCAGAAAAAACACGGCGTGACGGGCGAGTAAACGCCAGAAAAAACACGGCGTGACGGGCGAGAAAATGCTAGAAAAAACACGACGTGACGGGCGAGGAAACGCCAGAAAAAACACGGCGTGACGGGCGAGGAAATGCTAGAAAAAACACGACGTGACGGGCGAGGAAACGCCAGAAAATACACGACGTGACGGGCGAGGAAACGCCAGAAAATACACGACGTGACGGGCGAGGAAACGGCAGAAAAAACACGGCGAGGAAACGCCAGAAAATACATGATGTGACGGGCGAGGAAACGCCAGAAAAAACACGACGAAGAAGCGCCAGAAAAAACACTGACGTGACGGCGAGGAAACGCCAGAAAATACACGACGTGACGGGCGAGGAAACGGCAGAAAAAACACGGCGAGGAAACGCCAGAAAAAACATGATGTGACGGGCGAGGAAACGCCAGAAAAAACACGACGAAGAAGCGCCAGAAAAAACACTGACGTGACGGCGAGGAAACGCCAGAAAAAACACGACGTGACGGGCGAGGAAACGCCAGAAAAAACACGACGTGACGGCGAGGAAACGCCAGAAAAAACACGACGTGACGGGCGAGGAAACGCCAGAAAAAACACCGACGTGACGGGCGAGGAAACGCCAGAAAAAACACGACGAGGAAGCGCCAGAAAAAACACCGGCGTGACGGGCGAGGAAACGCCAGAAAATACACGACGTGACGGGCGAGGAAACGGCAGAAAAAACACGGCGAGGAAACGCCAGAAAAAACATGATGTGACGGGCGAGGAAACGCCAGAAAAAACACGACGAAGAAGCGCCAGAAAAAACACTGACGTGACGGCGAGGAAACGCCAGAAAAAACACGACGTGACGGGCGAGGAAACGCCAGAAAAAACACCGACGTGACGGGCGAGGAAACGCCAGAAAAAACACGACGAGGAAGCGCCAGAAAAAACACCGGCGTGACGGGCGAGGAAACGCCAGAAAATACACGACGTGACGGGCGAGGAAACGGCAGAAAAAACACGGCGAGGAAACGCCAGAAAAAACACGACGAAGAAGCGCCAGAAAAAACACTGACGTGACGGCGAGGAAACGCCAGAAAAAACACGACGTGACGGGCGAGGAAACGCCAGAAAAAACACGACGTGACGGCGAGGAAACGCCAGAAAAAACACGACGTGACGGGCGAGGAAACGCCAGAAAAAACACCGACGTGACGGGCGAGGAAACGCCAGAAAAAACACGACGAGGAAGCGCCAGAAAAAACACCGGCGTGACGGGCGAGGAAACGCCAGAAAAAACACGACGAGGAAGCGCCAGAAAAAACACGGCGTGACGGGCGAGAAAATGCTAGAAAAAACACGACGTGACGGGCGAGGAAACGCCAGAAAAAACACGGCGTGACGGGCGAGGAAATGCTAGAAAAAACACGACGTGACGGGCGAGGAAACGCCAGAAAAAACACAGCGTGACGGGCGAGGAAACGCCAGAAAAATACGACGTGACGGGCGAGGAAACGCCAGAAAAAACATGACGTGACGGGCGAGGAAACACCAGAAAAAACACGACGTGACGGGCGAGGAAACGCCAGAAAAAACACGACGTGACGGGCGAGGAAACGCCAGAAAAAACACGGCGTGACGGGCGAGGAAACACCAGAAAAAACACGACGTGACGGGCGAGGAAACGCCAGAAAAAACACGACGTGACGGCGAGGAAACGCCAGAAAAAACACGACGTGACGGCGAGGAAACGCTAGAAAAAACACGACGAGGAAGCGCCAGAAAAAACACCGACGTGACGGGCGAGGAAACGCCAGAAAAAACATGGCAAGGAAACGCCAGAAAAAACACAACATGACGGGCGAGTAAACGCCAGAAAAAACACGACGTGACGGGCGAGGAAACGCCAGAAAAAACACGGCGTGACGGGCGAGGAAACGCCAGAAAAAACACGGCGTGACGGGCGAGTAAACGCCAGAAAAAACACGGCGTGACGGGCGAGGAAATGCTAGAAAAAACACGACGTGACGGGCGAGGAAACGCCAGAAAAAACACGGCGTGACGGGCGAGGAAATGCTAGAAAAAACACGACGTGACGGGCGAGGAAACGCCAGAAAAAACATGATGTGACGGGCGAGGAAACGCCAGAAAAAACACGACGAGGAAGCGCCAGAAAAAACACTGACGTGACGGGCGAGGAAACGCCAGAAAAAACATGGCGAGGAAACGCCAGAAAAAACACCGACGTGACGGGCGAGGAAACGCCAGAAAAAACACAACATGACGGGCGAGGAAACGCCAGAAAAAACACGGCGTGACGGGCGAGGAAACGCCAGAAAATACACGACGTGACGGGCGAGGAAACGCCAGAAAAAAACCGGCGAGGAAACGCCAGAAAAAACATGATGTGACGGGCGAGGAAACGCCAGAAAAAACACGACGAGGAAGCGCCAGAAAAAACACTGACGTGACGGGTGAGGAAACGCCAGAAAAAACACGACGTGACGGCGAGGAAACGCCAGAAAAAACACGACGTGACGGCGAGGAAACGCCAGAAAAAACACAACGTGACGGCGAGGAAACGCCAGAAAAAACACGACGAGGAAGCGCCAGAAAAAACACCGACGTGACGGGCGAGGAAACGCCAGAAAAAACATGGCAAGGAAACGCCAGAAAAAACACAACATGACGGGCGAGTAAACGCCAGAAAAAACACGACGTGACGGGCGAGGAAACGCCAGAAAAAACACGGCGTGACGGGCGAGGAAACGCCAGAAAAAACACGGCGTGACGGGCGAGTAAACGCCAGAAAAAACACGGCGTGACGGGCGAGAAAATGCTAGAAAAAACACGACGTGACGGGCGAGGAAACGCCAGAAAAAACACGGCGTGACGGGCGAGGAAATGCTAGAAAAAACACGACGTGACGGGCGAGGAAACGCCAGAAAATACACGACGTGACGGGCGAGGAAACGCCAGAAAATACACGACGTGACGGGCGAGGAAACGGCAGAAAAAACACGGCGAGGAAACGCCAGAAAAAACATGATGTGACGGGCGAGGAAACGCCAGAAAAAACACGACGAGGAAGCGCCAGAAAAAACACTGACGTGACGGCGAGGAAACGCCAGAAAAAACACGACGTGACGGCGAGGAAACGCCAGAAAAAACACGACGTGACGGGCGAGGAAACGCCAGAAAAAACACCGACGTGACGGGCGAGGAAACGCCAGAAAAAACACGACGAGGAAGCGCCAGAAAAAACACCGGCGTGACGGGCGAGGAAACGCCAGAAAAAACATGGCAAGGAAACGCCAGAAAAAACACAACATGACGGGCGAGTAAACGCCAGAAAAAACACGACGTGACGGGCGAGGAAACGCCAGAAAAAACACAACATGACGGGCGAGGAAACGCCAGAAAAAACACGACGTGACGGGCGAGGAAACGTCAGAAAAAACACGACGTGACGGGCGAGGAAACGCCAGAAAAAACACGGCGTGACGGGCGAGGAAACGCCAGAAAAAACACGGCGTGACGGGCGAGGAAACGCCAGAAAATACACGACGTGACGGGCGAGGAAACGGCAGAAAAAACACGACGTGACGGGTGAGGAAACGCCAGAAAAAACATGATGTGACGGGCGAGGAAACGCCAGAAAAAACACGACGAGGAAGCGCCAGAAAAAACACCGACGTGACGGGCGAGGAAACGCCAGAAAAAACACGACGTGACGGGCGAGGAAACGCCAGAAAAAACACGACGTGACGGGCGAGGAAACGCCAGAAAAAACACGACGTGACGGGCGAGGAAACGCCAGAAAAAACACGACGTGACGGGCGAGGAAACGCCAGAAAAAACACCGACGTGACGGGCGAGGAAACGCCAGAAAAAACATGGCGAGGAAACGCCAGAAAAAACACCGACGTGACGGGCGAGGAAACGCCAGGAAAAACACGACGTGACGGGCGAGGAAACGCCAGAAAAAACACCAACGTGACGGGCGAGGAAACGCCAGAAAAAACACCAACGTGACGGGCGAGGAAACGCCAGAAAAAACACGACGTGATGGGCGAGGCAACGCCAGAAAAAACACGGCGTGATGGGCGAGGAAATGCCAGAAAAAACACGGCATGACGGGCGAGGAAACGCCAGAAAAAACACAGCGTGACGGGCGAGGAAACGCCAGAAAAATACGACGTGACGGGCGAGGAAACGCCAGAAAAAACATGACGTGACGGGCGAGGAAACGCCAGAAAAAACACGGCGTGACGGGCGAGGAAACACCAGAAAAAACACGACGTGACGGGCGAGGAAACGCCAGAAAAAACACAGCGTGACGGGCAAGGAAACGCCAGAAAAAACACGACGTGACGGGCGAGGAAACGCCAGAAAAAAAACGACGTGACGGGCGAGGAAACGCCAGAAAATACATGACGAGGAAACGCCAGAAAAAACATGGCGAGGAAACGCCAGAAAAAACACCGACGTGACGGGCGAGGAAACGCCAGAAAAAACATGGCGAGGAAACGCCAGAAAAAACACAGACGTGACGGGCGAGGAAACGCCAGAAAAAACACAACATGACGGGCGAGGAAACGCCAGAAAAAACACGGCGTGACGGGCGAGGAAACGCCAGAAAAAACACGGCGTGACGGGCGAGGAAACGCCAGAAAAAACACGGCGAGGAAACGCCAGAAAAAACATGATGTGACGGGCGAGGAAACGCCAGAAAAAGCACGACGAGGAAGCGCCAGAAAAAACACTGACGTGACGGGTGAGAAAACGCCAGAAAAAACACGACGTGACGGCGAGGAAACGCCAGAAAAAACACGACGAGGAAGCGCCAGAAAAAACACCGACGTGACGGGCGAGGAAACGCCAGAAAAAACATGGCAAGGAAACGCCAGAAAAAACACAACATGACGGGCGAGTAAACGCCAGAAAAAACACGACGTGACGGGCGAGGAAACGCCAGAAAAAACACGACGTGACGGGCGAGGAAACGCCAGAAAAAACACGGCGTGACGGGCGAGTAAACGCCAGAAAAAACACGGCGTGACGGGCGAGAAAATGCTAGAAAAAACACGACGTGACGGGCGAGGAAACGCCAGAAAAAACACGGCGTGACGGGCGAGGAAATGCTAGAAAAAACACGACGTGACGGGCGAGGAAACGCCAGAAAAAACACGACGAGGAAGCGCCAGAAAAAACACCGGCGTGACGGGCGAGGAAACGCCAGAAAAAACATGGCAAGGAAACGCCAGTAAAAACACAACATGACGGGCGAGTAAACGCCAGAAAAAACACGACGTGACGGGCGAGGAAACGCCAGAAAAAACACGACGTGACGGGCGAGGAAACGCCAGAAAAAACACGGCGTGACGGGCGAGGAAACGCCAGAAAAAACACAACATGACGGGCGAGGAAACGCCAGAAAAAACACGACGTGACGGGCGAGGAAACGTCAGAAAAAACACGACGTGACGGGCGAGGAAACGCCAGAAAAAACACGGCGTGACGGGCGAGGAAACGCCAGAAAAAACACGACGAGGAAGCGCCAGAAAAAACACCGGCGTGACGGGCGAGGAAACGCCAGAAAAAACATGGCAAGGAAACGCCAGTAAAAACACAACATGACGGGCGAGTAAACGCCAGAAAAAACACGACGTGACGGGCGAGGAAACGCCAGAAAAAACACGACGTGACGGGCGAGGAAACGCCAGAAAAAACACAACATGACGGGCGAGGAAACGCCAGAAAAAACACGACGTGACGGGCGAGGAAACGTCAGAAAAAACACGACGTGACGGGCGAGGAAACGCCAGAAAAAACACGGCGTGACGGGCGAGGAAACGCCAGAAAAAACACGGCGTGACGGGCGAGGAAACGCCAGAAAATACACGACGTGACGGGCGAGGAAACGGCAGAAAAAACACGACGTGACGGGTGAGGAAACGCCAGAAAAAACATGATGTGACGGGCGAGGAAACGCCAGAAAAAACACGACGAGGAAGCGCCAGAAAAAACACCGACGTGACGGGCGAGGAAACGCCAGAAAAAACACGACGTGACGGGCGAGGAAACGCCAGAAAAAACACGACGTGACGGGCGAGGAAACGCCAGAAAAAACACGACGTGACGGGCGAGGAAACGCCAGAAAAAACACGACGTGACGGGCGAGGAAACGCCAGAAAAAACACCGACGTGACGGGCGAGGAAACGCCAGAAAAAACATGGCGAGGAAACGCCAGAAAAAACACCGACGTGACGGGCGAGGAAACGCCAGAAAAAACACAACATGACGGGCGAGTAAACGCCAGAAAAAACACGACGTGACGGGCGAGGAAACGCCAGAAAAAACATGACGTGACGGGAGAGGAAACGCCAGGAAAAACACGACGTGACGGGCGAGGAAACGCCAGAAAAAACACCAACGTGACGGGCGAGGAAACGCCAGAAAAAACACCAACGTGACGGGCGAGGAAACGCCAGAAAAAACACGGCGTGATGGGCGAGGAAATGCCAGAAAAAACACGGCATGACGGGCGAGGAAACGCCAGAAAAAACACGGCGTGACGGGCGAGGAAACGCCAGGAAAAATACGACGTGACGGGCGAGGAAACGCCAGAAAAAACATGACGTGATGGGTGAGGAAACACCAGAAAAAACACGGCGTGACGGGCGAGGAAACGCCAGGAAAAATACGACGTGATGGGCGAGGAAACGCCAGAAAAAACATGACGTGACGGGTGAGGAAACACCAGAAAAAACACGGCGTGACGGGTGAGGAAACGCCAGAAAAAACACGGCGTGACAGGCGAGGAAACGCCAGAAAAAACACAGCGTGACGGGCGAGGAAACGCCAGAAAAATACGACGTGACGGGCGAGGAAACGCCAGAAAAAACATGACGTGACGGGCGAGGAAACGCCAGAAAAAACACGGCGTGACGGGCGAGGAAACACCAGAAAAAACACGACGTGACGGGCGAGGAAACGCCAGAAAAAACACAGCGTGACGGGCAAGGAAACGCCAGAAAAAACACGACGTGACGGGCGAGGAAACGCCAGAAAAAAAACGACGTGACGGGCGAGGAAACGCCAGAAAATACATGACGAGGAAACGCCAGAAAAAACATGGCGAGGAAACGCCAGAAAAAACACCGACGTGACGGGCGAGGAAACGCCAGAAAAAACATGGCGAGGAAACGCCAGAAAAAACACCGACGTGACGGGCGAGGAAACGCCAGAAAAAACACAACATGACGGGCGAGGAAACGCCAGAAAAAACACGGCGTGACGGGCGAGGAAACGCCAGAAAAAACACGGCGTGACGGGCGAGGAAACGCCAGAAAAAACACGGCGAGGAAACGCCAGAAAAAACACAACATGACGGGCGAGGAAACGCCAGAAAAAACACGGCGTGACGGGCGAGGAAACGCCAGAAAAAACACGGCGAGGAAACGCCAGAAAAAACATGATGTGACGGGCGAGGAAACGCCAGAAAAAGCACGACGAGGAAGCGCCAGAAAAAACACTGACGTGACGGGTGAGGAAACGCCAGAAAAAACACGACGTGACGGCGAGGAAACGCCAGAAAAAACACGACGAGGAAGCGCCAGAAAAAACACCGACGTGACGGGCGAGGAAACGCCAGAAAAAACACAACATGACGGGCGAGTAAACGCCAGAAAAAACACGACGTGACGGGCGAGGAAACGCCAGAAAAAACATGACGTGACGGGAGAGGAAACGCCAGGAAAAACACGACGTGACGGGCGAGGAAACGCCAGAAAAAACACCAACGTGACGGGCGAGGAAACGCCAGAAAAAACACCAACGTGACGGGCGAGGAAACGCCAGAAAAAACACGACGTGATGGGCGAGGCAACGCCAGAAAAAACACGGCGTGATGGGCGAGGAAATGCCAGAAAAAACACGGCATGACGGGCGAGGAAACGCCAGAAAAAACACGGCGTGACGGGCGAGGAAACGCCAGGAAAAATACGACGTGACGGGCGAGGAAACGCCAGAAAAAACATGACGTGATGGGTGAGGAAACACCAGAAAAAACACGGCGTGACGGGCGAGGAAACGCCAGGAAAAATACGACGTGATGGGCGAGGAAACGCCAGAAAAAACATGACGTGACGGGTGAGGAAACACCAGAAAAAACACGGCGTGACGGGTGAGGAAACGCCAGAAAAAACACGGCGTGACAGGCGAGGAAACGCCAGAAAAAACACAGCGTGACGGGCGAGGAAACGCCAGAAAAATACGACGTGACGGGCGAGGAAACGCCAGAAAAAACATGACGTGACGGGCGAGGAAACGCCAGAAAAAACACGGCGTGACGGGCGAGGAAACACCAGAAAAAACACGACGTGACGGGCGAGGAAACGCCAGAAAAAACACAGCGTGACGGGCAAGGAAACGCCAGAAAAAACACGACGTGACGGGCGAGGAAACGCCAGAAAAAAAACGACGTGACGGGCGAGGAAACGCCAGAAAATACATGACGAGGAAACGCCAGAAAAAACACCGACGTGACGGGCGAGGAAACGCCAGAAAAAACATGGCGAGGAAACGCCAGAAAAAACACCGACGTGACGGGCGAGGAAACGCCAGAAAAAACACAACATGACGGGCGAGGAAACGCCAGAAAAAACACGGCGTGACGGGCGAGGAAACGCCAGAAAAAACACGGCGTGACGGGCGAGGAAACGCCAGAAAAAACACGGCGAGGAAACGCCAGAAAAAACATGATGTGACGGGCGAGGAAACGCCAGAAAAAGCACGACGAGGAAGCGCCAGAAAAAACACTGACGTGACGGGTGAGGAAACGCCAGAAAAAACACGACGTGACGGCGAGGAAACGCCAGAAAAAACACGACGAGGAAGCGCCAGAAAAAACACCGACGTGACGGGCGAGGAAACGCCAGAAAAAACATGGCAAGGAAACGCCAGAAAAAACACAACATGACGGGCGAGTAAACGCCAGAAAAAACACGACGTGACGGGCGAGGAAACGCCAGAAAAAACACGACGTGACGGGCGAGGAAACGCCAGAAAAAACACGGCGTGACGGGCGAGTAAACGCCAGAAAAAACACGGCGTGACGGGCGAGAAAATGCTAGAAAAAACACGACGTGACGGGCGAGGAAACGCCAGAAAAAACACGGCGTGACGGGCGAGGAAATGCTAGAAAAAACACGACGTGACGGGCGAGGAAACGCCAGAAAAAACACGACGAGGAAGCGCCAGAAAAAACACCGGCGTGACGGGCGAGGAAACGCCAGAAAAAACATGGCAAGGAAACGCCAGTAAAAACACAACATGACGGGCGAGTAAACGCCAGAAAAAACACGACGTGACGGGCGAGGAAACGCCAGAAAAAACACGACGTGACGGGCGAGGAAACGCCAGAAAAAACACGGCGTGACGGGCGAGGAAACGCCAGAAAAAACACGACGTGACGGGCGAGGAAACGCCAGAAAAAACACAACATGACGGGCGAGGAAACGCCAGAAAAAACACGACGTGACGGGCGAGGAAACGTCAGAAAAAACACGACGTGACGGGCGAGGAAACGCCAGAAAAAACACGGCGTGACGGGCGAGGAAACGCCAGAAAAAACACGGCGTGACGGGCGAGGAAACGCCAGAAAATACACGACGTGACGGGCGAGGAAACGGCAGAAAAAACACGACGTGACGGGTGAGGAAACGCCAGAAAAAACATGATGTGACGGGCGAGGAAACGCCAGAAAAAACACGACGAGGAAGCGCCAGAAAAAACACCGACGTGACGGGCGAGGAAACGCCAGAAAAAACACGACGTGACGGGCGAGGAAACGCCAGAAAAAACACGACGTGACGGGCGAGGAAACGCCAGAAAAAACACGACGTGACGGGCGAGGAAACGCCAGAAAAAACACGACGTGACGGGCGAGGAAACGCCAGAAAAAACACCGACGTGACGGGCGAGGAAACGCCAGAAAAAACACGACGTGACGGGCGAGGAAACGCCAGAAAAAACACCGACGTGACGGGCGAGGAAACGCCAGAAAAAACATGGCGAGGAAACGCCAGAAAAAACACCGACGTGACGGGCGAGGAAACGCCAGAAAAAACACAACATGACGGGCGAGTAAACGCCAGAAAAAACACGACGTGACGGGCGAGGAAACGCCAGAAAAAACATGACGTGACGGGAGAGGAAACGCCAGGAAAAACACGACGTGACGGGCGAGGAAACGCCAGAAAGAACACCAACGTGACGGGCGAGGAAACGCCAGAAAAAACACCAACGTGACGGGCGAGGAAACGCCAGAAAAAACACGACGTGATGGGCGAGGAAATGCCAGAAAAAACACGGCGTGATGGGCGAGGAAATGCCAGAAAAAACACGGCATGACGGGCGAGGAAACGCCAGAAAAAACACGGCGTGATGGGCGAGGAAATGCCAGAAAAAACACGGCATGACGGGCGAGGAAATGCTAGAAAAAACACGACGTGACGGGCGAGGAAACACCAGAAAAAACACGACGAGGAAGCGCCAGAAAAAACACCGGCGTGATGGGCGAGGAAATGCCAGAAAAAACACGGCATGACGGGCGAGGAAACGCCAGAAAAAACACGGCGTGACGGGCGAGGAAACGCCAGGAAAAATACGACGTGACGGGCGAGGAAACGCCAGAAAAAACATGACGTGATGGGTGAGGAAACACCAGAAAAAACACGGCGTGACGGGCGAGGAAACGCCAGGAAAAATACGACGTGATGGGCGAGGAAACGCCAGAAAAAACATGACGTGACGGGTGAGGAAACACCAGAAAAAACACGGCGTGACGGGTGAGGAAACGCCAGAAAAAACACGGCGTGACAGGCGAGGAAACGCCAGAAAAAACACGGCGTGACGGGCGAGGAAACGCCAGAAAAATACGACGTGACGGGCGAGGAAACGCCAGAAAAAACATGACGTGACGGGCGAGGAAACGCCAGAAAAAACACGGCGTGACGGGCGAGGAAACACCAGAAAAAACACGACGTGACGGGCGAGGAAACGCCAGAAAAAACACAGCGTGACGGGCAAGGAAACGCCAGAAAAAAAACGACGTGACGGGCGAGGAAACGCCAGAAAATACATGACGAGGAAACGCCAGAAAAAACATGGCGAGGAAACGCCAGAAAAAACACCGACGTGACGGGCGAGGAAACGCCAGAAAAAACATGGCGAGGAAACGCCAGAAAAAACACCGACGTGACGGGCGAGGAAACGCCAGAAAAAACACAACATGACGGGCGAGGAAACGCCAGAAAAAACACGGCGTGACGGGCGAGGAAACGCCAGAAAAAACACGGCGTGACGGGCGAGGAAACGCCAGAAAAAACACGGCGAGGAAACGCCAGAAAAAACATGATGTGACGGGCGAGGAAACGCCAGAAAAAGCACGACGAGGAAGCGCCAGAAAAAACACTGACGTGACGGCGAGGAAACGCCAGAAAAAACACCGACGTGACGGGCAAGGAAACGCCAGAAAAAACACAACATGACGGGCGAGTAAACGCCAGAAAAAACACGACGTGACGGGCGAGGAAACGCCAGAAAAAACACGACGTGACGGGCGAGGAAACGCCAGAAAAAACACGGCGTGACGGGCGAGTAAACGCCAGAAAAAACACGGCGTGACGGGCGAGAAAATGCTAGAAAAAACACGACGTGACGGGCGAGGAAACGCCAGAAAAAACACGGCGTGACGGGCGAGGAAATGCTAGAAAAAACACGACGTGACGGGCGAGGAAACACCAGAAAAAACACGACGAGGAAGCGCCAGAAAAAACACCGGCGTGACGGGCGAGGAAACGCCAGAAAAAACACGGCGTGACGGGCGAGTAAACGCCAGAAAAAACACGGCGTGACGGGCGAGGAAATGCTAGAAAAAACACGACGTGACGGGCGAGGAAACGCCAGAAAAAACACGGCGTGACGGGCGAGGAAACGCCAGAAAAAACACGGCGTGACGGGTGAGGAAACGCCAGAAAAAACACAACATGACGGGCGAGTAAACGCCAGAAAAAACACGACGTGACGGGCGAGGAAACGCCAGAAAAAACACGACGTGACGGGCGAGGAAACGCCAGAAAAAACACGGCGTGACGGGCGAGGAAATGCTAGAAAAAACACGACGTGACGGGCGAGGAAATGCTAGAAAAAACACGACGTGACGGGCGAGGAAACACCAGAAAAAACACGGCGTGACGGGCGAGGAAACGCCAGAAAAACACGGCGTGACGGGCGAGGAAACGCCAGAAAAACACATCTCTCCCTTCATATCACCCCAATTTCTACCTCTTCACATCTGGGATCACCCCAATTTCTGCACCTTCCTCAGATCACCCCACTTCCTTCACCTTCCCCCCCAGATCACCCCAATTCCTTCACCTTCCCCCCCAGATCACCCCAATTCCTTCACCCCCCCCACATCACCCCAATTACTGCACCATCCTCTTCAGATCACCCCAATTCCCACATCTTCACCTCTCGGATCACCCCAATTCCTGCATCTTTCCCCCTCAGATCACCCTATTTCCGCACCTTCTCCCCTCAGATCACCCCAATTCTATGTCAGATCTTTTAGGGAACCCAATACAAAAATCAAGAAAAGAAACACTAAAAAGACCCCCCAAATCCATATCAGACTCTCATAAGGGGGGTGGGGTGTAAACAAGCTTGTGCCCCTCCCCTCCTAAACCAGCCCAGGCCACATGCCCGATGGGGGGGGGTACCTTACCCCCATATTAGTGGTTGTGGGGGGCTGCGAGTTGCGGGTCCCCCCCCCATTCACAAACCAAAATGCAAGCAATGTAGATCCCGCCAATCACGATGTTTCACGCCCGCAGGTAGAAATGGTCGCCAACCATTGGCTGGTCCCGCCGCATTTCCTGACCATCGATTCTCATCGCCAAACGAACAGATCACCTCCGCCATCGATTCTCGGCTGATCTCCGGATTGGTGACCACAAATGTACCACCGATAGGTCCAATCACAGCACAGCATGCAGCCAGTGAGGGCACAACTCATTCTTTGGATTCATTTTCCTGGTCAATGACAAGGAAAGCATTCAGCCCCTCCCTTTTAGATTGTAAGCTCCCAGGATCAGCCCCTCCCTCTTAGATTGTAAGCTCCCAGGATCAGCCCCTCCCTCTTAGATTGTAAGCTCCCAGGATCAGCCCCTCCCTCTTAGATTGTAAACTCCCAGGATCAGGCCCTCCCTCTTAGATTGTAAACTCCCGGATCAGCCCCTCCCTCTTAGATTGTAAACTCCCGGGATCAGCCCTCCCTCTTAGATTGTGAACTCCCAGGATCAGCCCCTCCCTCTTAGATTGTAAACTCCCGGGATCAGCCCCTCCCTCTTAGATTGTAAGCTCCCAGGATCAGCCCCTCCCTCCTAGATTGTAAGCTCCCAGGATCAGCCCCTCCCTCTCAGACTGTAAACTCCCAGGATCAGCCCCTCCCTCTTAGATTGTAAACTCCCGGGATCAGCCCCTCCCTCTTAGATTGTCAACTCCCGGGATCAGCCCCTCCCTCTTAGATTGTAAGCTCCCAGGATCAGCTCCTCCCTCTTAGACTGTAAGCTCCCAGGATCAGCCCTCCCTCTTAGATTGGAAACTCCGGGATCAGCCCCTCCCTCTCAGACTGTAAGCTCCCAGGATCAGCCCTTCCCTCTTAGATTGTCAACTCCCGGGATCAGCCCCTCCCTCTTAGATTGTAAGCTCCCAGGATCAGGGCCCTCCCTCTTAGATTGTAACTCCCAGGATCAGGCCCCTCCCTCTTAGATTGTAAGCTCCCGGGATCAGCCCCTCCCTCTTAGATTTTAAGCTCCCAGGATCAGCCCCTCCCTCCTAGATTGTAAGCTCCCGGGATCAGCCCCTCCCTCTTAGACTGTAAGCTCCCGGGATCAGCCCCTCCCTCTTAGATTGTAAGCTGCTAGGATCAGCCCCTCCCTCTTAGACTGTAAGCTCCCAGGATCAGCCCTCCCTCTTAGATTGTAAGCTCCCAGGATCAGCCCCTCCCTCTTAGACTGTAAGCTCCCAGGATCAGCCCCTCCCTCTTGTATTGATCTGTATTGACTCCCTGTATATTGTAGCGCTGAGCACACTGTTGGCGATATATAAATCCTGTATAATAATAATTTCATCTGCCTACAGAGAATTCGATCAGCAGATCGATCCCTTTGTGGGGAAAGTTGCAGATGATTGGAGGAGCTCCACTGATCAGTCCACTGTCCTGATACCGCCATCTAGGGGTGAGGACTGTGAACAGCAACTACCAGCTCTATGTCTACACAGGTGGCCCTCCCCCCCTACATTCCTCTGAATATTAAGGACTGTGAATGAAGGGCTGTGATCTGGACCTCCCCTCCAGTCTTGCACAGGTGTACTGGCTCCTCCCCTCCAGTCTTGCACAGGTGTTGGCTCCTCCCCTCCAGTCTTGCACAGGTGTACTGGCTCCTCCCCTCCAGTCTTGCACAGGTGTATCGGCTCCTCCCCTCCAGTCTTGCACAGGTGTACCTGCTCCTCCCCTCCAGTCTTGCACAGGTGTACCGGCTCCTCCCCTCCAGTCTTGCACAGGTGTATCGGCTCCTCCCCTTCAGTCTTGCACAGGTGTACCTGCTCCTCCCCTTCAGTCTTGCACAGGTGTACCGGCTCCTCCCCTTCAGTCTTCCCCAGGTGTACCGGCTCCTCCCCTTCAGTCTTGCACAGGTGTACCGGCTCCTCCCCTTCAGTCTTGCACAGGTGTATCGGCTCCTCCCCTCCAGTCTTGCACAAGTATATCGGCTCCTCCCCTTCAGTCTTGCACAAGTATATCGGCTCCTCCCTTCAGTCTTGCACAGGTGTACCGGCTCCTCCCCTTCAGTCTTGCACAGGTGTACCGGCTCCTCCCCTTCAGTCTTGCACAGGTGTACCTGCTCCTCCCCTTCAGTCTTGCACAGGTGTACCGGCTCCTCCCCTTCAGTCTTGCACAGG
>NW_028321213.1:0-24932 GCF_062004578.1 Staurois parvus
CATAGGAGGCCCTAATCTGCCGTAGGCCCCTATATACCGCCTCCTCATGCTGCTGCCAGGTCCAGAGTCTCTCATGGGTCCCTGTACGGCCTCCCATTGCTGCTGTCTCCATCGCCACACTCTGCCATGTGCCACTTTCAGGTCTCCTCACACTGCTGGTGTGTTCCATTTTTTGTCATAGGGTGCTGGCAGATTATGGGCCTCCCATAACTGCTGCCAGGCCCCTAATCTGCCATGGGCCCCTATACCGACTCCTCATGCTGTGACGTTGCAACAAGGTGGAATTCAACCCTACATATGTTAGACCGCCTTTACGAACAGCAAAAGGCCATCACAGATTTCCTGATGTTAAAAGCAGATAAAGGTACTCCCTGTGTAACTTAGATGTCAGCCATTGGCAGCTCATGCGTGACACCTGCGCTTGCTCAGGCCCTTTGAGGAGGCCACGCTATTCGTGAGTCGGCAGGACTATGGGATGAACGACGTCATTCCTCTGTTGCACGTCCTGGAACAAATGCTGTTAACAATGGCTGGTCAGGGTGCGGTAGACGTGGCGCACAGATCTCAACGCCACATGGCCCCTGTGGGGGCAGGACTGGAAGAAGAGGAGGAGGTAGAGGAGGACATTGGTGCTCAGGAATTATTGAGTGAAATGGGTGGTTTTTCCACTCAGCGGACAGGAGTGGAGGAGCAGGAGCATCTGGTAGAGGAGGAGGAAGAGGAGACAGAGGACCTAGACGCACCGTGGCAGTATGCTGTGGAGATGGAGGCAGGGAGTCCCTCGCATTCCTTGGCACAAATGGCCCATAGCATGCTCGGTTGCTTGCGTAGCGACAGCCGAATAATAACCATCAGACAGAGGGATGACTTTTGGCTGTCCACCTTGTTGGACCCTCGCTACCGTTCAAAAATGGTGGCCTTTTTCACACCTGCTGAGAGGGAGGCCAAAATAACGTACTATAAAAAACACCTATGTAGTCAGCTGGTCTCTGCCTGTCTGCGCCAACGTCCATCCTCAGACACTGTGGGCCCTGTGCGCTCGTGTTCCGCTGCCATGGCAGCAGGGGAGGGGTGGGGTGGTAGGAGCAGTGGCAGCTCCACCAGCAGCGGCTGCCTCAGTCTGCAGTCGATGATGAGTAGCTTTCTTCACCAGCGCAGTGAGGAAACTACTAACCAGCCGCAGCAGCAGCAGCAGCATCAGGTGGACCTGGAGCAGGACCTCAAACAACAGGCTTAGGCCTACTTGGACAGCACCCTGCCAACCGAGGTAGACAATCCCCTTGACTACTGGGCAACGAAACTTGACCTTTGGCCCCAACTAGCTGAATTTGCCCTTGAAAGGCTGTCATGCCCGGCCAGTAGCGTGGCATCGGAGCGCGTGTTTAGTGCGGCAGGAGGTATTGCAACTCCGCGGAGGACACGACTGTCCACCCAAAGTGTGGAGAGACTGACGTTTGTGAAAATGAATCAGGCGTGGATTAGTCTGGATTTCAAACCACCAGTTCCTGACACAACTGACTAAATCCGCCATGAATCATGCCCCAAACATGTGCCACTTTCAGGTCTCCTCACACTGCTGGTGTGTTCCATTTTTTGTCATAGGGTGCTGGCAGATTACGGGCCTCCCATAGCTGCTGCCAGGCCCCTAATCTGCCATGGGCCCCTATACCGCCTCCTCATGCTGCTGCCAAGTCCAGAGTCTCTCATGGGTCCCTGTACGGCCTCCCATTGCTGCTGCCTCCATCGCCACACTCTGCCATGTGCCACTTTCAGGTCTCCTCACACTGCTGGTGTGTTCCATTTTTTGTCATAGGGTGCTGGCAGATTACGGGCCTCCCATAGCTGCTGCCAGGCCCCTAATCTGCCATGGGCCCCTATACCGCCTCCTCATGCTGCTGCCAGGTCCAGAGTCTCTCATGGGTCCCTGTACGGCCTCCCATTGCTGCTGTCTCCATCGCCACACTCTGCCATGTGCCACTTTCAGGTCTCCTCACACTGCTGGTGGGTTCCATTTTTTGTCATAGGGTGCTGGCAGATTACGGGCCTCCCATAGCTGCTGCCAGGCCCGTAATCTGCCATGGGCCCCCGTACCGACTCCTCATGCTGCTGCCAGGCCCGTAATCTGTCATGGGCCACTGTTGTCGCTTGTTGGCATATTCCGCTCGTTCAGATGCTCCTTCTCCTGCTACTCCTCTTCACGGATTCCGTCAGCAGTCTTTCTTGGAATCCGTTTCCAAGAGACAACAGTTTGCGAGCACGCACCCGACGGTGCAGAAGCTGAACGTCCTCCTGTCCAAGTTGCTGCTGCCAGGCTCGTAATCTGTCATGCGCCCCTGTACCGCCTCCTCATGCTGCTGCCAGGTCCAGAGTGTGTCATGGGCCCCCGTACCGACTCCTCATGCTGCTGCCAGGCCCGTAATCTGTCATGGGCCCCTGTACCGCCTCCCCATGCTGCTGCCAGGTCCAGAGTGTGTCATGGGTCCCTGTACGGCCTCCCATTGCTGCTGCCAGGCCCGTAATCTGCCATGGGCCCCTGTACCGACTCCTCATGCTGCTGCCAGGCCCGTAATCTGTCATGGGCCCCTGTACCGCCTCCTCATGCTGCTGCCAGGTCCAGAGTGTGTCATGGGTCCCTGTACGGCCTCCCATTGCTGCTGTCTCTATCGCCACACTCTGCCATGTGCCACTTTCAGGTCTCCTCACACTGCTGGTGGTTTCCATTTTTGTCATAGGGTGCTGTATGGCCTCCCATTGCTGCTGCCTCCACCGCCACACTGTGGCTCCACACTCTGGTTTTGGCCCCGTGACTGCCCAAATGAGTGAAGTGTGCGGTGATTCTAAGATCGACGGCACTCATCTGCATGTCATACTGACTGACAGTATTATTTCTCTTCCCCAGCAGACTCCAAGGGCATTTAAATTAAAGGTACAGTGTTCTGCACTAATATTAAGTCTCTCTGAAGCCTAGAAACACCCTTTTTTAAGTTAAATTCACAGCGAATTTATTCGACTCGAATCGAATATTGTCCACGAATTCGCCGAATCAGTCGAATCGAATTTTTCATTTCTTCGCTCATCTCTAGTCACCAGATCTGAAAACTGAAAGTGTTCGGCAGCTCCGCACCAACGCGTTTCGTTCATGTTTCAGTGGTCATCAATGGTTACACGAGTAAATACTTAATGTATGACTAAAGGAAAAACTTGTAAATTTTTGGATGGTGTGGAGAGGGATTAGACCCCCTGGATGCAGTGGAGAGGGATTAGACTCCCTGGATGGAGTAGAGAGGGATTAGTACCCCTGCATGGAGTGGAGAGGGACTAGACCCCTTGGATAGAGTGGAGATGGATTAGACCCCCTGGATGGAGTGCAGAGGGATTAGACCCCCTGGATGGAGTGCAGAGGGATTAGACTCATTGGATGGAGTGGAGAGGGATTAGACCCCCTGGATGGAGTGGAGAGGGATTAGACCCCCTGGATGGAGTAGAGAGGGATTAGTACCCCTGCATGGAGTGGAGAGGGACTAGACCCCTTGGATAGAGTGGAGATGGATTAGACCCCCTGGATGGAGTGCAGAGGGATTAGACCCCCTGGATGGAGTGCAGAGGGATTACACTCATTGGATGGAGTGGAGAGGGATTAGACCCCCTGGATGGAGTGGAGAGGGATTAGACCCCCTGGATGGAGTGGAGAGGGATTAGACCCATTGGATGGAGTGGAGAGGAATTAGACCCCCTGGATGGAGTGGAGAGGGATTAGACCCCCTGGATGGAGTGGAGAGGGATTAGACCCCCTGGTTGGAGTGGAGGGGGATTAGACCCCCTGCTAGGAGTGGAGAGGGATTAGACCCCCTGGATGGAGTGGTGAGGGATTAGACCCCCTGGATGGAGTGGAGAGGGATTAGACCCCCTGAATGGAGTGGAGAGGGATTAGACCCCCTGGATGGAGTAGAGAGGGATTAGTACCCCTGGATGGAGTGGAGAGGGACTAGACCCCTTGGATAGAGTGGAGATGGATTAGACCCCCTGGATGGAGTGCAGAGGGATTAGACCCCCTGGATGGAGTGCAAAGGGATTAGACCCCCTGGATGGAGTGCAGAGGGATTAGACCCATTGGATGGAGTGGAGAGGGATTAGACCCCCTGGATGGAGTGGAGAGGGATTAGACCCCCTGGATGGAGTGGAGAGGGATTAGACCCCCTGGTTGGAGTGGAGAGGGATTAGAACCCCTGCTAAGAGTGGAGAGGGATTAGACCCCCTGGATGGAGTGGAGAGGGATTAGACCCCCTGGATGGAGTAGAGAGGGATTAGTACCCCTGGATGGAGTGGAGAGGGACTAGACCCCTTAGATAGAGTGGAGGTGGATTAGACCCCCTGGATGGAGTGCAGAGGGATTAGACCCCCTGGATGGAGTGCAAAGGGATTAGACCCCCTGGATGGAGTGCAGAGGGATTAGACCCATTGGATGGAGTGGAGAGGGATTAGACCCCCTGGATGGAGTGGAGAGGGATTAGACCCCCTGGATGGAGTGGAGAGGGATTAGACCCATTGGATGGAGTGGAGAGGGATTAGACCCCCTGGATGGAGTGGAGAGGGATTAGACCCCCTGGATGGAGTGGAGAGGGATTAGACCCATTGGATGGAGTGGAGAGGAATTAGGCCCCCTGGATGGAGTGGAGAGGGAATAGACCCCCTGGTTGGAGTGGAGAGGGATTAGACCCCCTGCTAAGAGTGGAGAGGGATTAGACCCCCTGCTAAGAGTGGAGAGGGATTAGACCCATTGGATGGAGTGAAGAGGGATTAGACCCCCTGGATGGAGTGGAGAGGGATTAGACCCCCTGAATGGAGTGGAGAGGGATTAGATCCCCTGAATGGAGTGGAGAGGGATTAGATCCCCTGGATGGAGTGGAGAGGCATTAGACTCCCTGGATGGAGTGCGGAGGGATTAGACCCCCTGGATGGAGTGGAGAGGGATTAGACCCCCTGGATGGAGTGGAGAGGGATTAGACCCCCCTGACTGGAGTGAAGAAAGATTAGATCCTCCCACCAGGTTTGGATTGCTGTCTGAGCTCCTGTTGGTGAGATTTACCATCTAAACGAGACTAAAAGAAAATCCCAGATTTTGGGTTATCACCAGAACAGGAATAGAGGGGAAATGTTCTAATGGGGACACTGGTTAAGGGATTTCCTCACTTTGGAGAAATGTTCTCTAACTTCCTGTTTCAGATATGGGACAGGAAGTGAAGGGAAATCTCTCCAGCGGACGCCTGGCCGGGGTTATAATTCTCCCTTTAGTTCCACTTTAACATGTTCCAGACTCTGGAAGACATGGAGGTTCTGAGATCTCTAAATAGGTCGATCAGCTACGAGATTTCAGATTTGTAGAACATGAGGTCACATATGGAAATGATGTCACATTGGAAGTGTAACTATTCCATGATCGCTATGATGTCACAGATATGATCCCTATGAACTCGTCTTCGGATCGGATCCATAGACCTTCATTTATTTTCTTACAGGGACATCAATTATGGTTTATTATAATTCTGTTCTCAGCTCCCCGATAAGGACCTCAGGATGTCTCCAGGAACCGCCAAACCATTGAAGATGCCAGAAGGATATATGGCCATCAAATATATATATATATACAGAGGAGCTGCAATGATTGGATTCATATACTGTATACGGATGGGTTGTAATAATACATGAGACGCAGTCCATTCCAAGTGGGGGGGTGGGGGGTGTGGATTAGGGACTTTTTTTAATTTTCCTTTTTTGGTCTGTTTTTCTTTTTGTTAATCCTAATACTTGTTATTACTATTATAGAGGATTTCTATATACAGTCTGTGTGGTGCGGCTGCAATATAACGGGACACAGCTCAGGTGCAATACAATTCAATGCAAGAGGGTGAGGAGGTCCCCAGAGCTTACAATCTAATACCACAACATAGCCGAAAGATGGCTACAGCTCGATCGTCATGTTCTGGGAGGGCGTCCATGGATGTTCTTCCAGAACCCCACCCCATGTGCACCCCTGGGGCGCGCTCCATGATCGCTGTGTCACAGCTGATCACAGCTCAGGATAAAGGGCCAATCACAGCTGATCCCATGTAAACAGACTTGCTGGCTATTGGCTGTCCTCATTCTGTGTCTGTGTGGGAAAGAAAGACGATAACCGGCAAAGCTGACAGTACATGGTGCTGTCCTATCAGTGCAGACCACCTCCTGTCTCCATCACTCCATCCCTCCATCACCTCCTGTCTCCATCACTCCATCCCTCCATCACCTCCTGTCTCCATCCCTCCATCACCTTCTGTCTCCATCCCTCCATCACCTCCTGTCTCCATCCCTCCATCACCTTCTGTCTCCATCACTCCATCCCTCCATCACCTCCTGTCTCCATCCCTCCATCACCTTCTGTCTCCATCCCTCCATCACCTCCTGTCTCCATCCCTCCATCACCTCCTGTCTCCATCACTCCATCCCTCCATCACCTCCGGTCTCCATCACTCCATCCCTCCATCACCTCCTGTCTCCATCACTCCATCACTCCATCCCTCCATCACCTCCTGTCTCCATCCCTCCATCACCTTCTGTCTCCATCCCTCCATCACCTTCTGTCTCCATCACTCCATCCCTCCAACACCTCCTGTCCCCATCACTCCATCACCTCCTGTCCTCATCACTCCATCCCTCCATCACCTCCTGTCTCCATCACTCCATCCTTCCATCACCTCCTGTCCTCATCACTCTATCACTCCATCCCTCCATCACCTTCTGTCTCCATCCCTCCATCACCTCCTGTCTCCATCCCTCCATCACCTTCTGTCTCCATCACTCCATCCCTCCAACACCTCCTGTCCCCATCACTCCATCACCTCCTGTCCTCATCACTCCATCCCTCCATCACCTCCTGTCTCCATCACTCCATCCCTCCATCCTTCCATCACCTCCTGTCCTCATCACTCCATCCCTCCATCGCTCCATCACTCCATCCCTCCATCACCTCCTGTCCTCATCACTCCATCCCTCCATCACCTCCTGTCCTCATCACTCCATCCCTCCATCACTTCATCCCTCCATCACTCCATCCCTCCATCACCTCCTGTCCTCATCACTCCATCCCTCCAGCACTCCATCCCTCTATTACCTCCTGTCTCCATCCCTCCATCACCTCCTGTCCCTGTCACTCCATCCCTCCATCACCTCCTGTCCCTGTCACTCCATCCCTCCATCACCTACTGTCCCCATCCCTCCATCACCTCCTGTCCCCATCACTGCATCACCTCCTGTCTCCATCACTCCATCTCTCCAACACCTCCTGTCCCAATACCTGCTTCACCTCCTGTCCCCATCATTCCATCCCTCCATCACCTTCTGTCTCCATCACTCCATCCCTCCAACACCTCCTGTCCCAATATCTGCTTCACCTCCTGTCCCCATCACTCCATCACCTCCTGTACCCATCACTCCATCCCTCCTGTCTCCATCACTCCATCCCTCCATCACCTCCTGTCTCCATCACTCCATCCCTCCATCACCTCCTGTCGCCATCACTCCATCCCTCCATCACCTCCTGTCTCCATCACTCCATCCCTCCCATCACCTCCTGTCTCCATCCCTCCATCATCTTTTGTCTCCATCACTCTATCCCTCCATCACCTCCTGTCTCCATCCCTCTTTCACCTCCTGTCTCCATCCCTCCATCACCTCCTGTCCCCATCCCTCCATCACCTCATGTCTCCATCCCTCCATCACCTCATGTCTCCATCCCTCCATCAAATCATGTCTCCATCACTCCATCACCTCCTGTCCCCAGTGTGAGCGGGGCCTAAGGACGGCGAGCTGCAATGTCGGACATTTCTCTTCTCGGGTTCATTCTGTAACAAAGTATCACTTTTTGTTTATTTCTACCATTCAGATACACTGAAGGCGGATCATTTCCCGGGACACACAATTCCAGATCCTCCAACCCAGAAATCATGTGAGAATCCGAGGACCGACAATCTCCGAGGACCGACAATCTCCGAGGACCGACAATCTCCCAGGACTGACAATCTCCCAGGACTGACAATCTCCGGGGACTGACAATCTCCGGGGACTGACGATCTCCCGGGACTGACAATCTCCAGGGACTGACAATCTCCCGGGACTGACAATCTCCGAGGACTGACAATCTCCGGGGACTGACAATCACCGAGGACTGACAATCTCCGAGGACTGACAATCTCCGAGGACTGACAATCTCCGAGGACTGACAATCTCCCAGGACCGACGATCTCCGAGGACCGACAATCTCCCAGGACCGACAATCTCCCAGGACTGACAATCTCCCGGGACTGACGATCTCCCGGGACCGACAATCTCCCAGGACCGACAATCTCCCAGGGCCGACAATCTCCGAGGACCGACAATCTCCGAGGACTGACAATCTCCGGGGACTGACGATCTCCGAGGACTGACAATCTCCGAGGACTGACAATCTCCCAGGACTGACAATCTCCCAGGACTGACAATCTCCCAGGACTGACAATCTCTGAGGGTCGACAATCTCCGAGGACTGACAATCTCCGAGGACTGACAATCTCCCAGGACTGACAATCTCCCAGGACCGACAATCTCCGAGGACCGACAATCTCCCAGGACCGACAATCTCCCAGGACTGACAATCTCCGAGGACTGACAATCTCCAGGGACTGACAATCTCCCAGGACCGACAATCTCCGAGGACCGACAATCTCCGAGGACCGACAATCTCCGAGGACCGACAATCTCCGAGGACTGACAATCTCCCAGGACTGACAATCTCCCAGGACTGACAATCTCCGAGGACTGACAATCTCCGGGGACTGACAATCTCCGAGGACTGACAATCTCCGGAGACTGACAATCTCCGAGGACTGACGATCTCCCGGGACTGACGATCTCCCGGGACCGACGATCTCCCAGGACCGACAATCTCCCAGGGCCGACAATCTCCGAGGACCGACAATCTCCGAGGACCGACAATCTCCGGGGACTGACAATCTCCGAGGACTGACAATCTCCGAGGACTGACAATCTCCCAGGACTGACAATCTCCCAGGACTGACAATCTCTGAGGGTCGACAATCTCCGAGGACTGACAATCTCCGGGGACTGACAATCTCCGAGGACTGACAATCTCCCAGGACTGACAATCTCCCAGGACTGACAATCTCCCAGGACTGACAATCTCCCAGGACTGACAATCTCTGAGGGTCGACAATCTCCGAGGACTGACAATCTCCGAGGACTGACAATCTCCCAGGACTGACAATCTCCCAGGACCGACAATCTCCGAGGACCGACAATCTCCCAGGACCGACAATCTCCCAGGACTGACAATCTCCGAGGACTGACAATCTCCAGGGACTGACAATCTCCCAGGACCGACAATCTCCGAGGACCGACAATCTCCGAGGACCGACAATCTCCGAGGACCGACAATCTCCGAGGACTGACAATCTCCGAGGACTGACAATCTCCGAGGACTGACAATCTCCCAGGACTGACAATCTCCCAGGACTGACAATCTCCGAGGACTGACAATCTCCCAGGACTGACAATCTCCCAGGACTGACAATCTCCCAGGACTGACAATCTCCGAGGACTGACAATCTCCGAGGACTGACAATCTCCCAGGAGTGACAATCTCCGGGGACTGACAATCTCTGAGGACTGACAATCTCCGGGGACTGAAAATCTCCGAGGACTGACAATCTCCGAGGACTGACAATCTCCCAGGACTGACAATCTCCGAGGACTGACAATCTCCCAGGACTGACAATCTCCCAGGACTGACAATCTCCGAGGACTGACAATCTCCCAGGACTGACAATCTCCGGGGACTGACAATCTCCGAGGACTGACAATCTCCGGGGATTGACAATCTCTGAAGACTGATAATCTCCGGGGACTGACAATCTCCCAGGACTGACAATCTCCCAGGACTGACAATCTCCGAGGACTGACAATCTCCCAGGACTGACAATCTCCCAGGACTGACAATCTCCCAGGACTGACAATCTCCGAGGACTGACAATCTCCCAGGAGTGACAATCTCCGAGGACTGACAATCTCCGGGGATTGACAATCTCTGAAGACTGATAATCTCCGGGGACTGACAATCTCCCAGGACTGACAATCTCCCAGGACTGACAATCTCCGAGGACTGACAATCTCCCAGGACTGACAATCTCCCAGGACTGACAATCTCCCAGGACTGACAATCTCCGAGGACTGACAATCTCCCAGGAGTGACAATCTCCGGGGACTGACAATCTCCGAGGACTGACAATCTCCGGGGACTGAAAATCTCCGAGGACTGACAATCTCCCAGGACTGACAATCTCCGAGGACTGACAATCTCCCAGGACTGACAATCTCCCAGGACTGACAATCTCCCAGGACTGACAATCTCCCAGGACTGACAATCTCCCAGGACTGACAATCTCTGAGGGTCGACAATCTCCGAGGACTGACAATCTCCGGGGACTGACAATCTCCGAGGACTGACAATCTCCCAGGACTGACAATCTCCCAGGACTGACAATCTCCCAGGACTGACAATCTCTGAGGGTCGACAATCTCCGAGGACTGACAATCTCCGAGGACTGACAATCTCCCAGGACCGACAATCTCCGAGGACCGACAATCTCCCAGGACCGACAATCTCCCAGGACTGACAATCTCCGAGGACTGACAATCTCCAGGGACTGACAATCTCCCAGGACCGACAATCTCCGAGGACCGACAATCTCCGAGGACCGACAATCTCCGAGGACCGACAATCTCCGAGGACTGACAATCTCCCAGGACTGACAATCTCCCAGGACTGACAATCTCCGAGGACTGACAATCTCCGGGGACTGACAATCTCCGAGGACTGACAATCTCCGGGGACTGACAATCTCCCGGGACTGACAATCTCCATCACTCCATCCCTCCATCACCTCCTGTCTCCATCACTCCATCCCTCCATCACCTCCTGTCGCCATCACTCCATCCCTCCATCACCTCCTGTCTCCATCACTCCATCCCTCCATCACCTCCTGTCTCCATCCCTCCATCATCTTTTGTCTCCATCACTCTATCCCTCCATCACCTCCTGTCTCGATCCCTCTTTCACCTCCTGTCTCCATCCCTCCATCACCTCCTGTCCCCATCCCTCCATCACCTCATGTCTCCATCCCTCCATCACCTCATGTCTCCATCCCTCCATCACCTCATGTCTCCATCACTCCATCACCTCCTGTCCCCAGTGTGAGCGGGGCCTAAGGACGGCGAGCTGCAATGTCGGACATTTCTCTTCTCGGGTTCATTCTGTAACAAAGTATCACTTTTTGTTTATTTCTACCATTCAGATACACTGAAGGCGGATCATTTCCCGGGACACACAATTCCAGATCCTCCAACCCAGAAATCATGTGAGAATCCGAGGACTGACAATCTCCGAGGACCGACAATCTCCGAGGACCGACAATCTCCCAGGACTGACAATCTCCCAGGACTGACAATCTCCGGGGACTGACAATCTCCGGGGACTGACAATCTCCAAGGACTGACAATCTCCGAGGACTGACAATCTCCGAGGACTGACAATCTCCCAGGACCGACGATCTCCGAGGACCGACAATCTCCCAGGACCGACAATCTCCCAGGACTGACAATCTCCCGGGACTGACGATCTCCCGGGACCGACAATCTCCCAGGACCGACAATCTCCCAGGGCCGACAATCTCCGAGGACCGACAATCTCCGAGGACTGACAATCTCCGGGGACTGACGATCTCCGAGGACTGACAATCTCCCAGGACTGACAATCTCCCAGGACTGACAATCTCCCAGGACTGACAATCTCCCAGGACTGACAATCTCTGAGGGTCGACAATCTCCGAGGACTGACAATCTCCGGGGACTGACAATCTCCGAGGACTGACAATCTCCCAGGACTGACAATCTCCCAGGACTGACAATCTCCCAGGACTGACAATCTCTGAGGGTCGACAATCTCCGAGGACTGACAATCTCCGAGGACTGACAATCTCCCAGGACTGACAATCTCCCAGGACCGACAATCTCCGAGGACCGACAATCTCCCAGGACCGACAATCTCCCAGGACTGACAATCTCCGAGGACTGACAATCTCCAGGGACTGACAATCTCCCAGGACCGACAATCTCCGAGGACCGACAATCTCCGAGGACCGACAATCTCCGAGGACCGACAATCTCCGAGGACTGACAATCTCCCAGGACTGACAATCTCCCAGGACTGACAATCTCCGAGGACTGACAATCTCCGGGGACTGACAATCTCCGAGGACTGACAATCTCCGGGGACTGACAATCTCCGAGGACTGACGATCTCCCGGGACTGACGATCTCCCGGGACCGACGATCTCCCAGGACCGACAATCTCCGAGGACCGACAATCTCCGGGGACTGACAATCTCCGAGGACTGACAATCTCCGAGGACTGACAATCTCCCAGGACTGACAATCTCCCAGGACTGACAATCTCTGAGGGTCGACAATCTCCGAGGACTGACAATCTCCGGGGACTGACAATCTCCGAGGACTGACAATCTCCCAGGACTGACAATCTCCCAGGACTGGCAATCTCCCAGGACTGACAATCTCCCAGGACTGACAATCTCTGAGGGTCGACAATCTCCCAGGACTGACTATCTCCGAGGACTGACAATCTCCCAGGACTGACAATCTCCCAGGACCGACAATCTCCGAGGACCGACAATCTCCCAGGACCGACAATCTCCCAGGACTGACAATCTCCGAGGACTGACAATCTCCAGGGACTGACAATCTCCCAGGACCGACAATCTCCGAGGACCGACAATCTCCGAGGACCGACAATCTCCGAGGACTGACAATCTCCGAGGACTGACAATCTCCGAGGACTGACAATCTCCCAGGACTGACAATCTCCCAGGACTGACAATCTCCGAGGACTGACAATCTCCGGGGACTGGCAATCTCCGGGGACTGACAATCTCCGAGGACTGACAATCTCCGGGGACTGACAATCTCCGAGGATTGACAATCTCCGAGGACTGACAATCTCCCAGGACTGACAATCTCCCAGGACTGACAATCTCCGAGGACTGACAATTAGAGATGAGCGAATCGAACCAGGCGAACCGGAATTCGAGTCGAATTTCAGGAAATATTCGATTCGCGGCGAAACCGAAATTTTGCCTACTTCGGGTGCGCGAATCGAACATTTCCCGATCAGCCGGCAAAAGTGTCCCTGCAGTGAGCTCCGCTATTTCTGACAGTTCTCTGACAGAAGGAACACATGTTTAGCGGTTGAAACATTGTATCTATTAGTTTCCATTTAGGATACAGATGTTTCAACCGCTGTACATGTGAAGAAGCTGTGAGAGAACTGTCAGAAATAGAGGAACTCTGCACATACACTTTTTGCCGGCTTGGAATTATTCTTCTTTTCATCCTACTTCTTCTTCTTCTTCTTCTTCTTCTTCTTCTTCTTCATCCTCATCCTCATCCTCTTCTTCTGAGGATGAGGATGAGGATGAAGAAGAAAAAGAAGCAGTAGGATGAAAATAAGAATAATTCCAAGCCGGCAAAAAGTGTATGTGCAGAGTTCCTCTATTCTGCAGATACACTTAGAGGAGCTCTGCACATACACTTTTTGCCGGCTTGGAATTATTCTTATTTTCATCCTACTTCTTCTTCTTCTTCTTCTTCTTTATCCTCATCCTCAGAAGAAGAAGAAGAGGATGAAGAAGAAGAAGAAGAAGAAGTAGGATGAAAATAAGAATAATTCCAAGCCGGCAAAAAGTGTATCCGCAGCGCTCCTCTAAGTGTATCTGCAGAATGTCATTTATGGAAACAAATAGATACAATGTTTCAACCGCTGTATGGAAGGACAGTCCCAGAACTGTCATTAATAGTCTATTTCTGACAGTTCTATGACATTCACTCCATACAGCGGTTGAAACATTGTATCTATTTTTTTCCATAAATGACATTCTGCAGATACACTTAGAGGAGCGCTGCAGATACACTTTTTGCCGGCTTGGAATTATTCTTATTTTCATCCTACTTCTTCTTTTTCTTCTTATGAGGATGAGGATGAAGAAGAAGAAGTAGGATGAAAATAAGATTAATTCCAAGCCGGCAAAAAGTGTATCTGCAGCGCTCCTCTAAGTGTATCTGCAGAATGTCATTTATGGAAAAAAATAGATGCAATGTTTCAACCGCTGCATGGAAGAACAGTCCCAGAACTGTCATTAATAGTCTATTTCTGACAGTTCCATGACATTCCCTCCATACAGCGGTTGAAACAGCTGTATGGAGTGAATGTCCCAGAACTGTCAGAAATAGACAGAAACTGTCACAGAACTGTCCTTCTTCTCATCCTTCTCCTTCTTCTCATCCTTCTCCTTCTTCTCATCCTTCTTCTCATCCTTCTTCTCATCCTTCTTCTCATCCTTCTCCTTCTTCTCATCCTTCTCCTTCTTCTCATCCTTCTCCTTCTCCTTCTTCTCATCCTTCTCCTTCTTCTCATCCTTCTTCTCATCCTTCTCCTTCTTCTCATCCTTCTCCTTCTTCTCATCCTTCTCCTTCTCCTTCTTCTCATCCTTCTCCTTCTCCTTCTTCTCATCCTTCTCCATCTTCTCATCCTTCTCCTTCTTCTCATCCTTATCCTTCTCCTTCTTCTCATCCTTCTCCTTCTCCATCTTCTCATCCTTCTCCTTTTCCTTCTTCTCATCCTTCTCCTTCTGCTTCTCCTTCTCCTTCTTCTCATCCTTCTCCTTCTTCTCATCCTTCTCCTTCTTCTCATCCTTCTCCTTCTCCTTCTTCTCATCCTTCTCCTTCTTCTCATCCTTCTCCTTCTTCTCATCCTTCTCCTTCTCCTCATCCTACTCCTTCTTCTCATCCTTCTCCTTCTCCTTCTTCTCATCCTTCTCCTTCTCCTTCTTCTCATCCTTCTCCTTCTCCATCTTCTCATCCTTCTCCTTCTTCTCATCCTTCTCCTTCTTCTCATCCTTCTCCTTCTCCTTCTTCTCATCCTTCTCCTTCTTCTCATCCTTCTCCTTCTCCTCATCCTTCTCCTTCTCCTTCTTCTCATCCTTCTCCTTCTCCTTCTTCTCATCCTTCTCCTTCTTCTCATCCTTCTCCTTCTCCTCATCCTTCTCCTTCTCCTTCTTCTCATCCTTCTCCTTCTCCTTCTTCTCATCCTTCTCCTTCTCCTTCTTCTCATCCTTCTCCTTCTTCTCATCCTTCTCCTTCTTCTCATCCTTCTCCTTCTCCTTCTTCTCATCCTTCGCCTTCTTCTCCTTCTTCTCATCCTTCTCCTTCTTCTTCTCATCCTTCTCCTTCTTCTCATCCTTCTCCTTCTTCTCATCCTTCTTCTCATCCTTCTCCTTCTTCTCATCCTTCTCCTTCTCCTTCTTCTCATCCTTCTCCTTCTCCTTCTTCTCATCCTTCTCCTTCTCCTTCTCATCCTTCTCCTTCTCCATCTTCTCATCCTTCTCCTTTTCCTTCTTCTCATCCTTCTCCTTCTGCTTCTCCTTCTCCTTCTCCGTCTTCTCATCCTTCTCCTTCTCATCCTTCTCCTTCTTCTCATCCTTCTCCTTCTTCTCATCCTTCTTCTCATCCTTCTCCTTCTTCTCATCCTTCTCCTTCTTCTCATCCTTCTCCTTCTCCTTCTTCTCATCCTTCTCCTTCTTCTCATCCTTCTTCTCATCCTTCTCCTTCTTCTCATCCTTCTCCTTCTCCTTCTTCTCATCCTTCTCCTTCTCCTTCTTCTCATCCTTCTCCTTCTTCTCATCCTTCTCCTTCTTCTCATCCTTCTCCTTCTCCTTCTTCTCATCCTTCTCCTTCTTCTCATCCTTCTTCTCATCCTTCTCCTTCTTCTCATCCTTCTCCTTCTTCTCATCCTTCTTCTCATCCTTCTCCTTCTTCTCATCCTTCTCCTTCTTCTCATCCTTCTCCTTCTTCTCATCCTTCTTCTCATCCTTCTCCTTCTTCTCATCCTTCTCCTTCTCCTTCTCATCCTTCTCTTTCTTCTCATCCTTCTCCTTCTCCTTCGTCTCATCCTTCTCCTTCTCCTTCTTCTCATCCTTCTCCTTCTCCTTCTTCTCCTTCTTCTCATCCTTCTCCTTCTCCTTCTCCTTCTCTTTCCTCATCTCCAAGGGCATTTAAATTAAAGGTACAGTGTTCTGCACTAATTTAAAGGCTCTCTGAAGCCTAGAAACCCTTTTTATAAGTCATCTTCGTAGCGAAGAAATTCGCATCGAATCGAATTTCACACTGGAATTCGCCGAATCAGCCGAATCGAATTTTTGAGAAATTCGCTCATCTCTACTGACAATCTCCCAGGAGTGACAATCTCCGAGGACTGACAATCTCCGGGGACTGAAAATCTCAGAGGACTGACAATCTCCGAGGACTGACAATCTCCGAGGACTGACAATCTCCCAGGACTGACAATCTCCGAGGACTGACAATCTCCCAGGACTGACAATCTCCCAGGACTGACAATCTCCGAGGACTGACAATCTCCCAGGACTGACAATCTCCGGGGACTGACAATCTCCGAGGACTGACAATCTCCGGGGACTGACAATCTCCCAGGACTGACAATCTCCCAGGACTGACAATCTCCGAGGACTGACAATCTCCCAGGACTGACAATCTCCCAGGACTGACAATCTCCCAGGACTGACAATCTCCGAGGACTGACAATCTCCGAGGACTGACAATCTCCCAGGAGTGACAATCTCCGGGGACTGACAATCTCCGAGGACTGACAATCTCCGGGGACTGAAAATCTCCGAGGACTGACAATCTCCGAGGACTGACAATCTCCCAGGACTGACAATCTCCGAGGACTGACAATCTCCCAGGACTGACAATCTCCCAGGACTGACAATCTCTGAGGACTGACAATCTCCCAGGACTGACAATCTCCGGGGACTGGCAATCTCCGGGGACTGACAATCTCCGAGGACTGACAATCTCCGGGGACTGACAATCTCCGAGGATTGACAATCTCTGAAGACTGATAATCTCCGGGGACTGACAATCTCCCAGGACTGACAATCTCCCAGGACCGACAATCTCCGGGGACTGACAATCTCCCAGGACTGACAATCTCCCAGGACTGACAATCTCTGAGGGTCGACAATCTCCGAGGACTGACAATCTCCGGGGACTGACAATCTCCGAGGACTGACAATCTCCCAGGACTGACAATCTCCCAGGACTGACAATCTCTGAGGGTCGACAATCTCCGAGGACTGACAATCTCCCAGGACTGACAATCTCCCAGGACCGACAATCTCCGAGGACTGACAATCTCCCAGGACTGACAATCTCCCAGGACTGACAATCTCCCAGGACTGACAATCTCCGAGGACCGACAATCTCCCAGGACTGACAATCTCCCAGGACTGACAATCTCCCAGGACTGACAATCTCCGAGGACTGACAATCTCCGGGGACTGACAATCTCCGTGGACTGACAATCTCCGAGGACTGACAATCTCCCAGGACTGACAATCTCCGAGGACTGACAATCTCCCAGGACTGACAATCTCCGAGGACTGACAATCTCCGAGGACTGACAATCTCCCAGGACTGACAATCTCCCAGGACTGACAATCTCCGAGGACTGACAATCTCCGGGGACTGACAATCTCCGAGGACTGACAATCTCCGAGGACTGACAATCTCCCAGGACTGACAATCTCCCAGGACTGACAATCTCTGAGGGTCGACAATCTCCGAGGACTGACAATCTCCCAGGACTGACAATCTCCCAGGACCGACAATCTCCGAGGACTGACAATCTCCCAGGACCGACAATCTCCGAGGACCGACAATCTCCGAGGACCGACAATCTCCGAGGACTGACAATCTCCGAGGACTGACAATCTCCGGGGACTGACAATCTCCGAGGACTGACAATCTCCGAGGACTGACAATCTCCGGGGACTGACAATCTCCCAGGACTGACAATCTCCGAGGACTGACAATCTCCGGGGACTGACAATCTCCCAGGACTGACAATCTCCCAGGACTGACAATCTCCGAGGACTGACAATCTCCCAGGACTGACAATCTCCGGGGACTGGCAATCTCCGGGGACTGACAATCTCCGAGGACTGACAATCTCCGGGGACTGACAATCTCCGAGGATTGACAATCTCTGAAGACTGATAATCTCCGGGGACTGACAATCTCCCAGGACTGACAATCTCCCAGGACCGACAATCTCCGGGGACTGACAATCTCCCAGGACTGACAATCTCCCAGGACTGACAATCTCTGAGGGTCGACAATCTCCGAGGACTGACAATCTCCGGGGACTGACAATCTCCGAGGACTGACAATCTCCCAGGACTGACAATCTCCCAGGACTGACAATCTCCCAGGACTGACAATCTCTGAGGGTCGACAATCTCCGAGGACTGACAATCTCCCAGGACTGACAATCTCCCAGGACCGACAATCTCCGAGGACTGACAATCTCCCAGGACTGACAATCTCCCAGGACTGACAATCTCCCAGGACTGACAATCTCCCAGGACTGACAATCTCCAGGGACTGACAATCTCCGAGGACCGACAATCTCTGAGGACCGACAATCTCCCAGGACTGACAATCTCCGAGGACTGACAATCTCCGGGGACTGACAATCTCCGTGGACTGACAATCTCCGAGGACTGACAATCTCCCAGGACTGACAATCTCCCAGGACTGACAATCTCCGAGGACTGACAATCTCCCAGGACTGACAATCTCCGAGGACTGACAATCTCCGAGGACTGACAATCTCCCAGGACTGACAATCTCCGAGGACTGACAATCTCCGAGGACTGACAATCTCCGGGGACTGACAATCTCCGAGGACTGACAATCTCCGAGGACTGACAATCTCCCAGGACTGACAATCTCCGAGGACTGACAATCTCCGAGGACTGACAATCTCCCAGGACTGACAATCTCTGAGGGTCGACAATCTCCGAGGACTGACAATCTCCCAGGACTGACAATCTCCCAGGACCGACAATCTCCGAGGACTGACAATCTCCGAGGACTGACAATCTCCGAGGACTCACAATCTCCGAGGACTGACAATCTCCGAGGACTGTACGGAGAGAGCGGCTGTGCGGCAGGAACCCGCTGCTGTGGCGTTGGCACCAGACATGTTCAGAAGGAAAACATTTGTCACGTTTCGGATCAATTCGTTACAAAATTCGTTTAGTTTCCTTTATTCGTTTTTGACCGAATTCAAATGTTTTTCAATGGATTCAGGACCCGTTCACACTCCATGCGTTTCTGCTGCTTTGTTTCTGCGTCCGAAACGCACAGAAAGTCGGTGATCTGGGTGTCAGTGTCATCGTTCACATCAGCGCTCGCAGTTCCGGTGCTTTCCGGAGGCAGAAAAAAAAGTAGAACCGGCTGCACAGAACTGCACTGGAACATAGTAGAACACATAAAAATGCACCGGAACGCACCGAAAACGCACGTCCATTGCTGAATAGAAGAAAAAAGGGAAATAATTAACTAGAATGCTTAAAAAACGCTCTGGAACGCATCAAAAACGCACCAGAACGCTTGAAAAATGAATCAAAAATGCACCAGAACGCGTGAAAAATGAATCAAAAACGCACCGGAACGCATCAAAAACGCACCAGAACGCTTGAAAAATGAATCAAAAATGCACCAGAACGCGTGAAAAATGAATCAAAAACGCACCGGAACACAGCAAAAACGTGTCAAAAACACGCATGCAAAATAGCATCTGGAACATATCTGGATTGCGTTTCTATAGTATGAATCGGCCCTCAAAGTATTCAAATAGAATTTGAATCGAAAATATTGAATCGATCCGAATTCCTTGTGAGGAATAGCTGATTCTATCCTATTCGAAATTTTAATTTTGGAAGATGGCTATATCCTTTTTATTCTAGCCTATTCTATTCTAATTTATTACATTTTTTTCTATTCTATTCCTTTATTTTCTATTTTATTCTATTCTGTTCTTTTTTACTGCATTCTTTTCCATTCTATTCTGTTTTATTCTGTTCTATTTTCAGAATTCAAATTCCCGGAAGACGGATATATTCTTTCTATTTTTTTCTATTTTCTTCTTTTCTATTCTATTCCTTTATTTTCTATTTTATTTCATTTTCTTCTATTCTTTTCTTTCTTTTATTTTCTATTTCATTCCTTTCTATTCTATTCTGTTTTATTCTGTTCTATTCTTTTCAGAATTCAAATTCCCGGAAGACGGATATATTCTTTCTATTTTATTCTATTTTCTTCTTTTCTATTCTATTCCTTTATTTTCTATTTTATTTCATTTTCTTCTATTCTTTTCTTTCTTTTATTTTCTATTTCATTCCTTTCTATTCTATTCTGTTTTATTCTGTTCTATTCTTTTCAGAATTCAAATTCCCGGAAGACGGATATATTCTTTCTATTTTATTCTATTTTCTTCTTTTCTATTCTATTCCTTTATTTTTTATTTCATTTTCTTCTATTCTTTTCTTTCTTTTATTTTCTATTTCATTCCTTTCTATTCTATTCTATTTTATTCTGTTCTATTCTTTTCAGAATTCAAATTCCCGGAAGACGGATATATTCTTTCTATTTTATTCTATTTTCTTCTTTTCTATTCTATTCCTTTATTTTCTATTTTATTTCATTTTCTTCTATTCTTTTCTTTCTTTTATTTTCTATTTCATTCCTTTCTATTCTATTCTGTTTTATTCTGTTCTATTCTTTTCAGAATTCAAATTCCCGGAAGACGGATATATTCTTTCTATTTTATTCTATTTTCTTCTTTTCTATTCTATTCCTTTATTTTCTATTTTATTTCATTTTCTTCTATTCTTTTCTTTCTTTTATTTTCTATTTCATTCCTTTCTATTCTATTCTGTTTTATTCTGTTCTATTCTTTTCAGAATTCAAATTCCCGGAAGACGGATATATTCTTTCTATTTTATTCTATTTTCTTCTTTTCTATTCTATTCCTTTATTTTCTATTTTATTTCATTTTCTTCTATTCTTTTCTTTCTTTTATTTTCTATTTCATTCCTTTCTATTCTATTCTGTTCTATTCTTTTCAGAATTCAAATTCCCGGAAGACGGATATATTCTTTCTATTTTATTCTATTTTCTTCTTTTCTATTCTATTCCTTTATTTTCTATTTTATTTCATTTTCTTCTATTCTTTTCTTTCTTTTATTTTCTATTTCATTCCTTTCTATTCTATTCTGTTTTATTCTGTTCTATTCTTTTCAGAATTCAAATTCCCGGAAGACGGATATATTCTTTCTATTTTATTCTATTTTCTTCTTTTCTATTCTATTCCTTTATTTTCTATTTTATTTCATTTTCTTCTTTTCTTTTCTTTCTTTTATTTTCTATTTCATTCCTTTCTATTCTATTCTGTTTTATTTTCTTCTATTCTTTTCAAAATTCAAATTCCAGAAGATTTCTATTTTATTCTATTCTCTTCCTTTCTATTCTATTCTTTTTTTTACTTTATTCTTTTTTATTCTATTTTATTATATGTCGTGTAAATTGCAAAGGAATGTTGAAAAAATGTGAAATTGCAACAAAACTGCAGAAAAAAAGTCATGCCAGAACAACTTTAGAAATTGCGCTGCGGTAAATCGCACATCTTACGACACTGACGTTCACATGAGCTGCGATTTCAGGTGAGATTTCAATTCGCAAATCGCATCTGAAATCAGTAATATGTTTATATTCCACTTTGATTTGAAGTCGATTCGAATTTCGTTCCGTTATTTCAGAGTCATTTAAAATTTGTGACTATTGTAATCGTGGAGATGTGGAGGCGCCTGACTCCGAATAATGAAAATTTCATCCGAATTTCAATTCAGAACGAACCGCACGTGTCTAGTTGGCGCTCCGGGGCCCGGCGGTCCTGTAGAAGACGCAGTCCGGCGAGGACGCCTCCGCCTGTCCAGATGAAGCTCAGATCTCATCTGCGTCCAGCGATCATCAACACGTCTGCTCTGTAGGCACGTTTCCATCGCACGCCCCCCCATCACACGCTCCCCCCCATCACCCCCCATCACACACTCCCCCCCCATCACACGCTCCCCCCCATCACCCCCCATCACACACTCCCCCCCCATCACACACTCCCCCCATCGCACGCTCCCCCCCATCGCAAGCCCCCCCATCACCCCCCCATCGCACGCTCCCCCCATCACCCCCCATCGCACGCCCCCCCCATCACACGCTCCCCCCCATCACCCCCCCATCACACACTCCCCCCCACTGCACGCTCCCCCCCATCACCCCCCCATCACACACTCCCCCCCCACTGCATGCTCCCCCCATCACCCCCCCATCACACACTCCCCCCATCGCACGCTCCCCCCCCATCGCAAGCCCCCCCATCACCCTCCCATCGCACGCTCCCCCCATCACCCCCCATCGCACGCCCCCCCCATCGCAAGCTCCCCCCCATCACCCCCCCATCACACACTCCCCCCCACTGCACGCTCCCCCCCAGCGCAAGCTCCCCCCCATCACCCCCCCATCACACACTCCCCCCCCACTGCACGCTCCCCCCCATCACCCCCCATCACACACTCCCCCCCCATCACACACTCCCCCCATCGCACGCTCCCCCCCATCGCAAGCCCCCCCATCACCCCCCCATCGCACGCTCCCCCCATCACCCCCCATCGCACGCCCCCCCCATCACCCCCCCATCACACACTCCCCCCCACTGCACGCTCCCCCCCATCACCCCCCCATCACACACTCCCCCCCCACTGCACGCTCCCCCCCATCACCCCCCATCACACACTCCCCCCCCATCACACACTCCCCCCATCGCACGCTCCCCCCCAGCGCAAGCCCCCCCATCACCCCCCCATCGCACGCTCCCCCCATCACCCCCCATCGCACGCCCCCCCCATCGCAAGCTCCCCCCCATCACACACTCCCCCCACTGCACGCTCCCCCCCAGCGCAAGCTCCCCCCCATCACCCCCCCATCACACACTCCCCCCCACTGCACGCTCCCCCCATCACCCCCCATCGCACGCCCCCCCCATCGCAAGCTCCCCCCCATCACCCCCCCATCACACACTCCCCCCCACTGCACGCTCCCCCCATCACCCCCCATCGCACGCCCCCCCCATCGCAAGCTCCCCCCCATCACCCCCCCATCACACACTCCCCCCCACTGCATGCTCCCCCCATCACCCCCCCATCACACACTCCCCCTTCGCACGCTCCCCCCCATCGCAATTCCCCCCATCACCCCCCCATCGCACGCTCCCCCCATCACCCCCCCATCGCACGCCCCCCCCATCCCAAGCTCCCCCCCATCACCCCCCCATCACACACTCCCCCCCACTGCACGCTCCCCCCATCACCCCCCATCGCACGCCCCCCCCATCGCAAGCTCCCCCCCATCACCCCCCCATCACACACTCCCCCCCCACTGCATGCTCCCCCCATCACCCCCCCATCACACACTCCCCCCATCGCACGCTCCCCCCCCATCGCAAGCCCCCCCATCACCCCCCCATCGCACGCTCCCCCCCACCGCAGGCAACGCGCAGTATTGTTACAGCCGCTCGGAATCCTGGAGGTGTTACTCCGGCGCTCCGACTAATGAAGGACGATGGTTTCCCGCACTCATTGTTCTCATGACATAATCCCGCCATCTATTTCCAGAGATCGACTTCATTATCTTCCAGCCGAGCCCCCCCCCCCCCCCCCAATATCAGAATTAATGGCCGCCATGTATCATGTGCAGAGGACGGCGCCGAGGGGCGAGGAGACGCGGAGGGCAGACGGGTTATGTAATGCTGTCATCCCGCCATCCTCTACTCCCAACATGATGCAGACTGTATACATCACATGGGGGGGGGGGGGGGCGGTAACACTGCTGACATCGAATAATCACAAGAATAAGAATTCTCACAAAATTCAGAGACATCTAATAAAAAGCCGTCCTTGTCAGAGACTGTGCCTAGGCTGAGATGATGCCATCAGTCTGCTGCAGGCAGGAGGAAGCATTTTCTCAGTCTCCTCCCCCAGTGATCAGACTGCACATTGTAACTTTGTAGAAGGAGGAGGAGGCATTTCCTCAGTCTCCCCTCCCCCAGTGATCAGGCTGCACATTGTTACTTTGTAGAAGGAGGAGGAAGCATTTCCTCAGTCTCCCCTCCCCCAGTGATCAGACTGTACATTGTAACTTTGTAGAATGAGGAGGAGGCATTTCCTCAGTCTCCCCTCCCCCAGCGATCAGGCTGTACATTGTAACTTTGTAGAATGAGGAGGAGGCATTTCCTCAGTCTCCCCTCCCCCAGTGATCGGGCTGTACATTGTAACTTTGTAGAATGAAGAGGAGGCATTTCCTCAGTCTCCCCTCCCCCAGTGATCAGACTGTACATTGTAACTTTGTAGAATGAGGATGCATTTCCTCAGTCTCCCCTCTCTCAGTGATCAGACTGTACATTGTAACTTTGTAGAAGGAGGAGGAGGCATTTTCTCAATCTCCCCTCCCCCAGTGATCAGACTGTACATTGTAACTTTGTAGAAGGAGGAGGAGGCATTTCCTCAGTCTCCCCTCCCCCAGTGATCAGACTGTACATTGTAACTTTGTAGGAGTAGGAAGAATTTCCTCAGTCTCCCCTTCCTTGAACCCAACAATAGGTCACTAATCCTCCCACTGACACCAATGATGGGGCACTTTTTCTCCCACTGACACCAACAATGGAGTACTAATATTTCCCCTAATACCATAGATGGGACATTGTTTGCTCTCACTGATGTTGGGGCATTTTCTACCCCCATTGGCCCCGGTCCGCCCCCCCCTCCCCCCACTATAAGTCTAGAAATAGAATAAAAAAAGAA